>NC_138884.1:135521674-135799789 GCF_965194825.1 Balaenoptera physalus
TTTTCTGGTAGCATCTTTAGGATTCTCTGTATATAGTATCATGTCATCTGCAAACAGTGACAGGTTTACTTCTTCTTTTCTGATTTGGATTCCTTTCATCTCTTTCCCTTCTCTGATTGCTGTGGCTAAAACTTCCAAAACCATGGTAAATAATAGTGGTGAGAGTGGGCAACCTTGTCTTGTTCCTGATCTTAGTGGAAATAATTTTAGTTTTTCACCATAGAGAATGATGTTGACTGTGGGTTTGTCATATATGGCCTTTATTATGTTGAGGTAAGTTCCCTCTATGCCTGCTTTCTGGAGAGCTTTTACCATAAATGGGTGTTGAATTTTGTCAAAAGCTGTTTCTCCATTTATTGAGATTATCATATGGTTTTTATCCTTCTATTTGTTAATATGGTGTATCACACTGTTTGATATGCATATACTGAAGAATCCTTGCATTCCTGGGATAAACCCCACTTGATCATGGTGTATGGTCATTTTAATGTGCTGCTGGATTCGGTTTGCTAGTATTTTATTGAGAATTTTGACATCTATGTTCATCAGTGATATTGGCCTGTAGTTTTTTTCTTATAACATATTTGTCTGGTTTTGGTATCAGGGTGTTGGTGGCCTCGTAGAATGAGTTTGGCAGTGTTCTTCCTTCTGCTATATTTTGGAAGACTTTGAGAAGGATAGGTGTTAGCTCCTCTCTAAATTTCTGATAGAATTCACCTGTGAATCCATCGGGTCCTGGGCTTTTGTTTGTTGGAAGATTTTGAATCACAGTTTCAATTTCAGTGCTTGTGATTGGTCTGTTTATATTATCTGTTTCTTCCTGGTTCAGCCTCAGAAGGTTGTACTTTTCTAAAAATTTGTCCATTTCTTCCAGGTTATCCATTTTATTGGCTTATAGTTGCTTATAGTTATCTCTCATGATCCTTTGTATTTCTGCAGTGTCAGTTGTTACTTCTCCTTCTTCATTTCTACTTCTGCTGATTTGAGTATTCTCCCTTTTTTACTTGATGAGTCTAACTAATGGTTTATCAATTTTGTTTCTCTTCTCAAAGAACCAGCTTTTAGTTTTATTGATCTTTGCTATCATTTCCTTCCTTTCTTTTTCATTTATTTCTGATCTGATCTTTATGATTTCTCTTCTTCTGCTAACTTTGGGGTTTTTTGTTCTTGTTTTTCTAATTGCTTTAGGTGTAATGTTATGTTGTTTATTTGAGATGTTTCTGGTTTCTTGAGGCAGGATTGTACTGCTATAAACTTCCCTCTTAGAACTGCTTTTGCTTCATACCATAGGATTTGGGCCATCGTATTTTCATTGTCATTTGTTTCTAGGTATTTTTTGATTTCCTATTTGATTTCTGCAGCGATCTCTTGGTTATTTAGTAACGTATTCTTTAACCTCCACGTGTTTTTATTTTTTACAGTTTTTTTCCTGTAAGTGATATCTAGTCTCATAACATTGTGGTAGGAAAAGATACTGGATATGATTTGAATTTTCTTAAATTTACCAAGGCTTGATTTGTGACCAAAGATATTATTTATCCTGGAGAATATTCCATGAGCACTTGAGAAGAACGTGTATTCTGTTGTTTTTGGATGCCATGTCCTATAAATATCAATTAAGTCTATCTTGTTTAATGTATCATTTAAAGGTTGTGTTTCCTTATTTATTTTCATTTTGGTTGATCTGTCCATTGGTGAAAGTGGGGTGTTAAAGTCCTCTACTATGATTATGTTACTGTCGATTTCCCCTTTTATGGCTATTATCATTTGCCTTATGTATTGAGTTGCTCCTATGTTGGGTGCATAAATATTTGCAATTGTTATGTCTTCTTCTTGGATTGATCCCTTGATCATTATGTAGTGTCCTCTTGTCTCTTGTAATAGTCTTTATTTTAAAGTCTATTTTGTCTGATATGAGAATTGCTACTTTAGCTTTCTTTTAATTTCCATTTGCATGGAATATCTTTTTACATCCCCTCACTCTCAGTCTGTATGTGTCCCTAGGTCTGAAGTGGGTCTCTTGTAGACAGCATATATACGGGTCTTGTTTTTGTATCCATTCAGCCAGTCTAGGTCTTTTGCTTGGAACATTTAATCCATTTACATTTAAGGTAATTATTGATATGTATGTCCATATTATCATTCTCTTAATTGACTTGGGTTTGTTTTTGTAGGTCCTTTCCTTCTCTTCTGTTTCCTGCCTAGAAAAGTTCCTTTAGCATTTGCTGTAAAGCTGGTTTGGTGGTGGTGAATTCTCTTAGCTTTTGCTTGTCTGTAAAGGTTTTAATTTCTCTGCCGGATCTGAATGAGATCCTTGCTGGGTAGAGTAATGGTTGTAGGTTTTTCCCTTTCATCACTTTAAATATATCCTGCCACTCCCTTCTGGCTTGCAGACTTACTGCTGAAAGATCATCTGTTAACCTTATGGGGATTCTCTTGTATGTTATTTGTTGCTTTTCCCTTGCTGCTTTTAATATTTTTTCTTTGTATTTAATTTTTGATAGTTTGATTATTATGTGCCTTGGAGTGTTTCTCCTTGGATTTATCCTGTATGGGACTCTCTGCACTTCCTGGACTTGATTGACTATTATCTTTCCCATGTTAGGGAAGTTTTCAAAAATAATCCCTTCAAATATTTTCTCAGTCCGTTTATTTTTCTCTTCCTTTTGGGACCCTATAATTCGAATTTTGGTGCGTCTAATATTGTCCCAAATGTCTCTGACACTGTCCTCAATTCTTTTCATTCTTTCTTCTTTATTCTGCTCTGTGGTAGTTATTTCCAGTATTTTATCTTCCAGGTCCCTTATACGTTCTTCTGCCTCCGTTATTCTGCTATTGATTCCTTCTAAAGAATTTCTATTTTCATTTATTGTGTTGTTCATCACTGTTTGTTTGCTCTTTAGTTCTTCCAAGTCCTTGTTAATAATTTCTTGTATTTTCTCCATTGTATTTCCAAGATTTTGGATCATCTTTACTATCATCATTCTGAATTCTTTTTCAGGTAGACTGCCTATTTCCTCTTCATTTGTTTGGTCTAGTGGGTTTTTACCTTTATCTTGCTGGTTGTTGAGTGGGGTTGGGTCTTAGCCTTGAGAAGGAGACCTCTGGGAAATCTCTTGCTCACTGATATTACATGGGGCCAGGAGATCTCTGGTGGTCCACTGTCCTGAACTCGGCTCTCACACCTCAGAGGCTCAGCCCTGACCCCCAGCCATATCACCAAGACCCTGTCAGCCACATGGCCAGGTACGTGGGGAGTTTCTTGCCTTTTGGGAAGTCTGAGTCTTTGGCCAGCATTCAGTAGGTGTTCTGTAGGAGTTTTCCCACATGTTGATGTATTTTTGATGTATTCATGGGGAGGAAGGTGATCTGCACGTCTTACTCCTCTGCCACCTTGAAGGTCCTCCCAGAGTTATTGTCTTAAAGCTTTAATTCCAGTTGTCAGTGAGAAAAGCTACTATAGAAGGAGGAACCAAGATGGCGGAGTAGAAGGACGTGCTCTCAGTCCCTCTTGCGAGGACACAAGAATCACAGCTAGCTGCTGGACAATCATCAACAGGAAGACACTGGAACTCACCAAAAAAGATACTCCACATCCAAAGACAAAGGAGAAGCCACAGTGAGATGGTAGGAGGGGTGCAATCACAGTAAAATCAAATCCCATAACTGCTGGGTGGGTGACTCACAGACTAGGGAACAATTATACCACAGAAGTCCACCCACTGGAGTGAAGGTTGTGAGCCCCATGTCAGGTTTCCCAACCTGGGGGTCCAGCCACGGGAGGAGGAATTTCTAGAGAATCAGACCTTGAAGCATAGTGGGAATTGAGTGCAGGACTTCGACAGGACTGAGGGAAACAGAATCTCCACTCTTGGAGAGCACACACAAAGTAGTGTGCACATTGGGACCCAGGGGAAGGAGCAGTGACCCCAGAGGAGACTTAACCAGACCTACCTGTTAGTTTTGGAGGGTCTCCTGCAGAGGCGGGGGTTGGCTGTCACTCACTGTGGGGACAAGGAACTGGCAGCAGAAGTTCTGGGAAGTACTCCTTGGCATGAGCCCTCCCAGAGTCTGTCATTAGCCCCACCAAAGAGCACAGGTAGGCTCCAGTGTTGGGTTGCCTCAGGCCAAACAACCAACAGGGAGGGAACCCAGCCCCACCCATCAACAGTCAAGTGGATTAAAGTTTTACTGAGCCCCGACCACCAGAGCAATGGTCAGCTCTACCCACCACCAGTCCCTCCCATTAGGAAACTTACATAAACCTCTTAGATAGCCTCATCCACCAGAGGGCAGACAGCAGAAGCAAGAATAATTACAATCCTGCAGCCTGTGGAACAAAAACCACATTCACAAAAAGATACACAGATGAAAAGGCAGAGAGCTATGTACCAGATGAAGGAACAAGATAAAACCCCAGAGAAACAACTAAATGAAGTGGAGATAGGCATCCTTCCGGAAAAATAATTCAGAATAATGATAGTGAAGATGATTCAGGACCTCGGAAAAAGAATGGAGGCAAAGATCGAGAAGATGCAAGAAATGTTTAACAAAGACCTAGAAGAATTAAAGAACAAACAAAGAGAGACGAACAATACAGTAACTGAAATGAAAACTACACTAGAAGGAATCAATAGCAGAATAACTGAGGCAGAAGAATGGATAAGTGACCTGGAAGACAAAATGGTGGAATTCATTGACACAGAATAGAATAAACAAAAAAGAATGAAAAGAAATGAAGACAGCCTGAGACCTTTGGGACAACATTAAATGCAACAACGTTCGCATTATACGGGTCCCAGAAGGAAAAGAGAGAGAGATAGGACCCGAGAAAATATTTGAAGAGATTATAGTCGAAAACTTCCCTAACATGGGAAAGGAAATAGCCACCCAAGTCCAGGAAGCACAGCGAGTCCCATAAAGGATAAAACCAAGGAGAAACATGCCGAGACACATAGTAATCAAACTGGCAAAAATTAAAGACAAAGAAAAATTATTGAAAGCAGCAAGGGAAAAATGACAAATAACATACAAGGGAACCCCCTTAAGGTTAACAGCTGATTTCTCAGCAGAAACTCTACAAGCCAGAAGGGAGTGGCATGATATGCTTAAAGTGATGAAAGGGAAGAACTTACAACCAAGATTACGCTACCTGGAAAGGATCTCATTCAGATTCGATGGAGAAATCAAAAGCTTTACAGACAAGCAAAAGCTAAGAGAATTCAGCACCACCAAACCAGCTCTACAACAAATGCTAAAGGAACTTCTCTAAATGGGAAACACAAGAGAAGAAAAAGATCTACAAAAACAAGCAGAAAACAATTAAGAAAATTGTCATGGGAACATACATATCGATAATTACCTTAAACGTGAATGGATTAAATTATCCAACCAAAAGACACAGGCTTGCTGAAGGGATACAAAAACAAGACCCATATATATGCTGTCTACAAGATACCCACTTCAGACCTAGGGACACATGCAGACTGAAAGTGAGGGGATGGAAAAAGATATTCCATGTAAATGGAAGTGAAAAGAAAGCTGGAGTAGCAATTCTCATATCAGACAAAATAGACTTTAAAATAAAGACTATTACAAGAGACAAAGAAGGACACTACATAATGATCAAGGGATCAATCCAAGAAGAAGACATAACAACTGTAAATATTTATGCACCCAACATAGGAGCACCTCAATACATAAGGCAAATGCTAACGGCCATAAAAGGGGAAATTGACAGTAACACAATCATAGTAGGGGACTTTAACACTCCACTATCAACAATGGGCAGATAAACCAAAATGGCAATAAATAAAGAAAAACAAGCTTTAAATGATACATTAAACAAGATGGACTTAATTGATATTTATAGGACATTCCATCCAAAAACAGTAGATTACACTTTCTTCTCAAGTGCGCACAGAACATTCTCCAGGATAGATCACATCTTGGGTCACAAACCAAGCCACAGTAAATTTAAGAAAACTGAAATCATATCAAGCATCTTTTCTGACCACAATGCTGTGAGATTAGAAATGAATTACAGGGAAAAAACTTAAAAAACACAAATACATGGAGGCTAAACAATATGTTACTAAACAGTCAGGAGATCACTGAAGAAATCAAAGAGGAAATCAAAAAATACCTAGAGACAAATGACAATGAAAACACGATGACCCAAAACCTATGGGATGCAGCAAAAGCAGTTCTAAGAGGGAAGTTTTCAGCTATAGAAGCCTACCTCAAGAAACAAGAAAAATCTCATATAAACAATCTAGCCTTACACCTAAAGGAACTAGAGAAAGAAGAACAAACAAAACCCAAAGTTAGCAGAAGGAAAGAAATCATGAAGATCAGAGCAGAAATAAATGGAATAGAAACAAAGAAAACAATAGCAAAGATCAATAAAACTAAAAGCTGGTTCTTTGAGAAGATAAACAAAATTGATAAACCATTAGCCAGACTCATCACGAAAAAGAGGGAGAGGACTCAAATCAAAATTTAGAAATGAAAAAGGAGGAGTTACAACAAACACCACAGAAAAACAAAGCATCGTAAGAGACTACTACAAGCAACTCTATGCCAATAAAATGGACAACCTGGAAGAAATGGACAAATTCTTAGAAAGGTATAACCTTCCAAGACTGAACCAGGAAAAAACAGAAATTATGAACAGACCAATCGCAAGTAATGAAATTGAAACTGTGATTAAAAATCTTCCAACAAACAAAAGTCCAGGACCAGAAGTCTTCACAGGTGAATTCTATCAAACATTTAGAGAAGAGCTAACACCCATTCTTCTCAAACTCTTCCAAAAAACTGCAGGGGAAGGAACACTCCCAAACTCATTCTATGAGGCCACCATCACCCTGATACCAAAACCAGTCAAAGATACTACAAAAAAAGAAAATTACAGACCAATATCACTGATGAATATAGATGCAAAAATCCTCAACAAAATACTAGCAAACAGAATCCAACAACACATTAAAAGGATCATACACCATGATCAAGTGGGATTTATCCCAGGGATGCAAGGATTCTTCAATATATGCAAATCAATCAATGTGATACACCATATTAACAAATTGAAGAAGAAAAACCATATGATCATCTCAATAGATGCAGAAAAAGCTTTTGACAAAATTCAACATCCATTTATGATAAAAACCCTCCAGAAAGTGGGCATACAGGGAACCTATCTCAACATAATAAAGGCCATATATAACAAACCCACAGCAAATATCATTCTCAATGGTGAAAAACTGAAAGCATTTCCTCTAAGATCAGGAAGAAGACAAGGATGTCCACTCTCACCACTATTATTCAACATAGTTTTGGAAGTCCTAGCCATGGTAATCAGAGAAGAAAAAGAAATAAAAAGAATACAAATTGTGAAAGAAGAAGTAAAACTGTCACTGCTTGCAGATGACTTGATACTATACATAGAGAATCCTAAAAATGTCACTAGAAAACTACTAGAGTTAATCAATGAATTTGGTAAAGTTGCAGGATTCAAAATTAGTGCACAGAAATCTCTTGCATTCCTATACACTAATGATGAAAAATCTGAAAGAGAAATTATGGAAACACTCCCATTTACCAGTGCAACAAAAAGAATAAAATATCTAGGAATAAACCTACCTAGGGAGACAAAAGACGTGTATGCCAAAAACTATAAGACACTGATGAAAGTAATTAAAGATGATACCAACAGATGGAGAGATATATCATGTTCTTGGATTGGAAGAATCAATATTGTGAAAATGACTATACTACCCAAAGCAATCTACAGATTCAATGCAATTCCTATCAAGTTACCAATGGCATTTTTTATGGAACTAGAACAAATCATCTTAAAATTTGTATGGAGACACAAAAGACCCCGAATAGCCAAAGCAGTCTTGAGGGAAAAAAACAGAGCTGGAGGAATCAGACTTCCTGAGTTCAGACTATACTACAAAGCTACAGTAATCAAGACAATATGCTACTGGCACAAAAACAGAAACGTAGATCAATGGAAAAAGATAGAAAGCCCAGAGATAAACCCATGCACCTATGGTCAACTAATCTATGACAAAGGAGGCAAAGATATACAATGGAGAAAAGACAGTCTCTTCAATAAGTGGTGCTGGGAAAACTGGACAGCTACATGTAAAAGAACGAAATTAGAACACTCCCTAACACCATACACAAACATAAACTCAAAATGGATTTGAGACCTAAATGTAAGGTTGGACACTATAAAACTCTTAGAGGAAAACATAGGAAGAACACTCTTTGACAGAAATCACAGCAAGATCTTTTTTGATCCACCTCCTAGAGTAATGGAAATAAAAACAAAAATAAACAAATGGGACCTAATGAAACTTCAAAGCTTTTGCATAGCAAAGGAAACCATAAACAAGACGAAAAGACAACCCTCAGAATGGGAGAAAATATTTGCAAATGAATCAACAGACAAAGGATTAATCTCCAAAATATATAAACAATTCGTGCAGCTCAATATTAAAGAAACAAACAACCCAATCCAAAATGGGCAGAAGACCTAAATACACATTTCTCTAAAGAAGACATACAGATGGCTAAGAAGCACTTGAAAAGATGCTCAACATCACTAATTATTAGAGAAATGCAAATCAAAACTACAATGAGGTATCACCTCACACCTGTTAGAATAGACATCATCAGAAAATCTACAAACAACAAATGCTGGAGAGGGTGTGGAGAAAAGGGAACCCTCTTGCACTGTTGGTGTGAATGTAAATTGATACAGCCACTACGGAGAACAGTACGGAGGTTCCTTAAAAAACTAAGAATAGAATTACCATATGATCCAGCAATCCCACTACTGGGCATATACCCAGAGAAAACCATAATTGAAAAAGACACATGCACCCCAATGTTCATTGCAGCACTATTTACAATAGCCAGCTCATGGAAGCAACCTAAATGCCCATCAACAGACGAATGGATAAAGAAGTTGTGGTACATATATACAATGGAATATTACTCAGCCATAAAAAGGAACGAAATTGAGTCATTTGTTGAGATGCGGATGGACCTAGAGACTGTCATACAGAGTGAAGTAAGTCAGAAAGAGAAAAACAAATATTGTATATTAATGCATGTATGTTTAACGTTGAAAAATGGTACAGTTGAACCGGTTTGCAGGGCAGAAGTTGAGACACAGATGTAGAGAACAAACGTATGGACACCAAGGGGGGAAAACTGCGGTGGGGTGGGGATGGTGGTATACTGAATTGGGCGATTGGGATTGACATGTATACACTGATGTGTATAAAATTGATAACTAATAAGAACCTGTAGTATAAAAAAACAAAGAAAGAAACAACTAATAATAAACTTTCTTTGGGTTATTTGTATTGAAATATGTTAATATAAATGTTTCAGACATTACATGAAATTTCTAAAAATCTTATATGTTCTGATATAATGTTATAAGTCATAATTCTAGTTATTACATTTAAATGTATATCTCAGAAATAACTAAATTTCCTTATCAATTGTATTATTATGAACTTTCAACAAATCTTTAACCTTAGTCATTTTTAAGTCTTTTGTCATTTACAGACAGCTCTGGGTGTACTCTGATGCTTTTGCAAAAATGTTCCTATATAAGGTTTTCATCTTCAAGGAATTCATGGAAAAGACTCTGACAAGTACAGGTTACTGGTAACTGACTATACTGCTGAACTGAATGAATAAGCATTTTCAGAACTCTAATGGAAAACTGATGAATTTATAAAAGTGCTAGCAAAAGATCAAGGTAAAAAAAATTAATTACATGGGACTGAGTGAACTGATGAGGATGATTATAATTTTTGTGACTTTCTGTTTGAATAAAAAAAAAAAAAATCCCACCAGGACTCAGAGGCAAAAAATATACAAATCAATTGTCACTGCAAAGTAAAGGAGCTGTTACAGTGGAGGATTACTGGACTGAATGTCAGTATTATGACATAGTATGAGTGTGTTTCATGTTTGGTAATTGCAATCATTGTTGCTTTTGTTGTGGTCAACCATTTACAATGTTTGGTGTAAGTTTATTTATCTCTTGTAAAAATAAAATACAGTGTGTGTGTGTGTGAAAAAAAAAAGGGGGGGGTTTGGATGAAAATACTCTGTAAAACTTCTCAGATGGACAACATGTTTGAGGGCCAAGATCATATAAAGGGTGTGGCTTTACCACCTAATTATTCCTGATGGCTGCCATTAAATCAAGAGAGCTCTTTGGAAATAGAGACACAGACGTGGAGAACAAACGTATGGATACCAAAGGGGTAAAGGGGGGGGGATGAATTGAGAGATTGGGATTGGCACTATGTATGAAATAGATAACTAATGAGAACCTACTATATAGCACAGGGAACTCTACTCAGTGCTCTGTGGTGACCTAAATGAGCAGGAAATCCAAAAAAGAGGGGATATATGTACACATATAGCTGATTCACTTTGTTGTACAGTAAAAACTAACACAATATTGTAAAGCAACTATACTCCAATAAAAATTTTAAAAAATAATAATAATAGTAATTTTTTAAAAAGCTACAATTGAGGAAAATTCAAATACGCATTGCATCAATTTTTGAAATAAATATTTTAGTGTTCACTGAATCCTTTTAAAAGGTCATATGTTTTTAAAACATCTGGTAAATGCAGTCAAGTATCCTGTAGATTTTATATAATTACACATATTGGATAAATTGAAATGGGAAAGTTTGGTTCAGTGTGCTATTTTTCCTCTCAAAATCTGACTATAAATTATGGCTATAGTGTAATGATTAATTATCAATTAACATACCAAATCTTGCCAGCTTGTCTGTCTGTTGTTCAGAATTTCTCATTGCCTGACTTGCTCTCCCTGAATCACAGGTCTGTACACCTTGGATACACGTTTACCAGGCAGTCCTTGCTGGAGGAGCTCTGATTTAGCTTCAGTTAGTGAGAGGAACGTGAGTAGGATTTTGAAAGTTGAATGGAAGCCAAAGCTCTTACTGCCTCATTTTCTGCCCACAGCACAGCTGGCCTTCAGCACACCTGGATTGTGCAATATCTCAAAATGTAACTGTACTTGGAGGTCATCCAGGTAGACTTATAAGAAGAGATTTGGCCACAGACACACGGATAGGGAAGACCGTGTCAAAGGAGTAGGAGACGGCCATCTACAATCAAGGACAGAAACCTCAGAAGACACCTACCCTGCCAAAACCTTGATTCTGGACCTATAGCCTTCAGAATGATGAGAAAATAAATTTCTGTCATTTAAGCCATCCAGTGTGTGGCACTTTGTTATGGCAGCCCTAGCAAACTAATTCAGTCTTCAGCTGAATAATACTATTTTGGGTATGAAAATATGTGTGATGATATGATGTTAAACTTCATTCTTAGAAAATTCTCATAAAATTTATCTAAGGATAATTCTATAGGTAGGTAGTAAGGAAAGATCGTAATATATATGTAAACCTCCCAAGGTCGACTAGTTTGGCAGAAATAACGTTTATTTAAATTTAAATTATACAAAATGTATTTTAAGGTCCTATTATATCACTGTAAGTTTGTATGAAGAATATATCCATGTAGACAAGTTTACATATATGTCAATATATGTACAATATAAATTACCATATCAGCATTCATGAAATACAGGGACAAGACATAAACCTACAGTTTAAAATTAGCTAACCACATTAGAGAACTGGAAAAAGGAATGAACAGAAGCCTAACTGAGAGCTTCTCTACAACTGCAAACATTTAATGTGAAGGGTCATAGCAACCTTTGTTCTTTATTTCGTGATGCAAAAAATGTGCAATGCTGTCTCCAATATATCATTTGGTACTACACTAAGGACAGACTATCAAAAATACAGTGTTCTAACTATGTCCGTTCTTGTAAAGAAAAATCAGAGAACGTGATCTTTGTAAGGTATGGGATTCTGTCAGCACTGTGATTTCAGAGATATGAATATATCTTTAAGACAAGATAGATAATCTAGGAAATCCATCAAATAAGAAAGAGCGAAAAACAGCTAAGACTTTGGCACAACTCAAAATCAAAGTATTGCTGCTAGATTTCTTATTCACAAATTATAGTTGGTCTTCCCTTAGTGACTGTAATTTAAATATTATTTTTGGAATAAGTGCTATGTTTTCATGATTCAAAAAGAAAGTATAGAAAGGTATGCCAAGCCTCTCTCCCATCCCTCTACCACCTGACCCTTGTCCCCACCTCCATGGGAAGTTCTGAGTTTCTAGCTCTCTTTCCATAGTTTCTCTATACACAAATGAACAGATATACATACAGAATGCTTAATATACATAAGAGAGCATGTTATAGACATTTTAAGATAGTTAGTTCTCAGTACATAATAATCTCCCTTTTTATATATCTAATATATACCATATTTAATCAATGAACTATTTCTGGACATGTGTACTTTCTCTATTATCAATAAAGCTTCAGTGAATAACTTTTTATAACTGTCATTTTTAGAGTAGATAAGAATATCTGTAGATTAAATTCCAAAAGATGAAACTGCTGAATATATAAATACATATATCATTTTGTTTTAAACACAATGAACTCCTATAACAGCATAATTGGGTTCAAAAAGTCAACTATATAAAATATAGTGTTGTGTTTTTACAAGTTAACGAAAACCAATATTTTGCATTCAATCATTCAGTTAGCAACTATAAACAAAAGCAAAAAAAAAAAAAAGTGTTCCCACATAATTATTTTGTACATGTGGGAAATGGAATAATTACTACAACAGCATGCACTTAGGCTTCCATGTCATAGTCCCACATGACCAACAGACTTTCAATTCCTAACCTCACCCTATTCCTCATGCAGATAAGGTCATTTAGTCCACTTCCACTTGAAAACAGAGCCAGTGGGCAATAGCACTATGTTTTATTCCACATAATGTCCCAGATGTTATAGGGGGTAGGTTACTTCATTGTCAAATTGCTGTTTGTTGGGTTGTACAACTTTATTCTTCAACCAGCCACACCTGAGAGTATCTATTTCCCCAGTTTTGCCAACTGAGTTGCAACTACATTTTAACACACTCTTAGTATTGTACCAAAGAGAAGAACAGAGAATTTGATTAATTTATTTGTACCTAAGTTTTTGTGTAAGAGGTCTTCCTAGAGGTACACCATGATTAGCCTTTATTTTAGATCATTGTTGGCCTACATTGCAACTCTCCTCCTTCCCTTTGCAAAGCACTGCTTGATGAAGTAACTTTGTGACCTTATACCTCACCAGACACAAGAATTTTCAAAGAGGACAGCTTATATCTCTGCTCCAATACAGTTAATCTTAAAGTCCCTCAAGTCTTAGGTGTTAGTGATGGCAAAGCCCCATATTAGGTCATCCAGACCATCCCTTGGCAAGGCTCATTTCTGCAGTATTTGATGTTTGCTTTTCTATACTTGGTCCAGTCCTATTCACTTACTTCAACATTTTAAAATTTAAAAGGTACCCTGGGGAATCCCAAAATTTTCTTCTCACAGCAAATCAGCAGATTATAAAAACCTGAAAAATGTAAGAACCTTATTTTTCAAAATCTCAAGAGACAAAAATGTTCTGTTTTAAGGAAAGAAGAATGCTTATTTATATTTCTCCTAGAGACTTCAATCTAATATGTTTAATTGGTGAATTTTTTGGTACTAATTGTAATACTTGTTACTTGTTACATGTATTAATTAACATCAGTATTCTGAGAATTACTATGCTTAAAAACCCATCTGAATGGCCCTTTTGATGTCACATGGAGAAAATGGTCAACAGCTAGATATGAACAATGAGACCACAGCTATTGCACTTAAGGCAGAGCACTGCACTTCCTTAAGAGTGGGCACACAATAGCAGTAACACTCTCAGGGATCACAAACCTACCATTAAGTGGAAGCTGTAACAGAATCAGACTGGATAGAAATTGACTTGGAATCCCTGAGAAAGCTGAAAATCCTGACCGCCCAGTTTTTACTAATGCCGATATTATACAAGAGGCACATGTAAATTAAGTTGGAATTCAGAGATTCTACATTTATATCTGTAGACTTACAACAATAAAACCTACTTTATTTCTGATTTTAAGTTAATGATCCCATGTAACAATTTAGGACTAGATATGTGAAAAATCATATATAATATCACTTTAAGATTTCGGCTTCTGATAATGGCCGAGTACTGTGTTGCAGACTAATCCTCTGCCAAGAATAATTAAAAACACTGAAAAATATACTTTACATTTATTTGGAAGTATCGGACCACTACTAACGTAGCAGGAATCTGAGGGGCGATGATTGTAGAAACAAAAGGAAAGCTCAGAGAAGTGAGGCTGACATTTTGGGTCACTCTAAACAGTTTTCGTATGCCCTTTGGTAAAAATATATATGCATTTTTCTTGAGTTTATACCTGGGATTAGAATGATGTGTCACAGAGTATTTATATCTTGTCTTTGGTAAAGAGTGCCAAAGTTTTCAAAAATAGTTATATAAATTTACACTCTCACCAGCAATGTAAGAGAGCTCTGTTTGCTCTATGTTTGGCTAACACTTGGCATTTAGAAACTTTTATTTATCAAGAGACACCATTCAGAGAGTAAATAAAGTCAAACCAAAGAATGGGAGAAGATAGCTGCAATGCATATATGTGACAAAAGAATTACACTCAAAATATATAAGGAATTCCTACAAATCAATAAGAAAAAAAGATAATAGAAAAGTGTACAAAAGACTAGTCACTTCACAAAATAGACCATCCAAATTGATATTTTACATATTAAAATGTGCTCTATTTCATTACCCATCAGAGAAATGCAAATTAAATGCACAAGATACTTTCACACATCTATCAGAATCCTTAATATAAGAAAAATATAAAAATTACCAAGCTTTTATCAAAATAGCAAGTATATCTTCAAAATGGGGATATATACATATGAGTATTATATATACATATGTGTATGTGTATGTATATATATATATATATATTTTTTTCTGTAATCCAAATATGGGACATTTGCTGGCCAAATATGGGACATTTTTGAGCATCAGAAAGGAATATGGACAATAACACATCATAACATATTTTTTTAAATCCATGAATCTATTAAATGACAGAAATGTTAAGAATGACTTTAATCAAGGATCATCCTGGGGAACAGAACATAATTCCAATGTATCATCACAAATGCAGTGTATCAACTCTGATTACATTTCAGATAGGACATTCTTGGAAAAGTTGCAGAAACTATAGTATAGACTATATTTTAAACCATTATGATTGAAACAATAATAAACATTGACTTAATATTTTTGGTTCTACCAATGCTGTAGTTAGTTATGTAGGAGAATGTGCTTGTTCTTAGGATATGGAGGCTGAAATGTTTGGAGAGAAATGTCATGGTACCTGAAAATTAATTTCAAATGGTTTAGCAGAACAAAAGGATAGATAGAGACAGAGATAGAGAGATAGATAGACAGATATGGATCAGTAAAGAAAGAAAGCAAATGTGGCAAAATGTTAAAAGTAGACAAGCCTGGTTGAAAGATACATTTCATTGTAATATTCTTTCAAATTTTCTGTAGGTTTGAATTTTTTCAAAATAAAAGATGGAGAAGCAATGAGGAAGGAAAAATATTTAGACTAACAGCAACAAAAATCACCTGATAGGTATCAGCAGATAAAATAAATGTTAAAAGAAGTTCTTTGATTAGAAGGAAAATAAATCATATTGGGAAGCACAGAGATGAAGAAAGGAATGAGAAAAACAAAAAGGGTAAATATTTGGTAATTATAAATGAATACCATGTAAAACAACAATAGTAATAAGTTGTGGGGTTTGAAATACTAGAGATAATTAAAATACATGAAAAGAAAGACACAAAAGGCAGGAGGTGAAAATGGATTTCAAGTATTCCAAAGTCTTTTCATTGTCCCAGAAAGTAGTAACATCCTTAATTCATATATGTTAAGGATACTTCTTGTTAAGGTAACCACAGAAAGAGTATCTAGAGACTGCAATGCTAAGCTAAGTAAAGGGGAAAGAATGAAATAAAAATAATACTTAATCCAAAAAGAAGGGGAAAAAAAGAGAGAAAAAATTATATAGACCAGATGGGACAAATAGAAAACTAATAATTACATGGTAGGTTTAAACACAAATATTTTAAATGTAAAGAGACCAAGTCGTCCAAATAAAAGTTAAGATTGTCAGTCTGGATAACATCAGTGTTAGGAAATCCTATATGGAAAATCAAAGTTTAATTTACAGACTTTTCCCATAGTACTCAGAACACCAAAGAGATAGGATGGTCAGAAGAGAGAGTGACCATGTGTCATTTAATATTTCTTATAATAGATTTTGCAATGACATTTTTAAAGTTTTATAACTTTCTGGAATAATCAATATGTCTGCTCACATGCCATAAGTTGTAATGAAAAACAGAAAGACAACTTATTTTAATCTTTTTTTTTGTGAATTTGGAAACTGCACACATTCCTTTGTAGAAAGTCTGAGGTGTTCAGATAGGAATCTAGGGAGATTTTCTTTTTTAAAATATGAGATAAGCAACAGGTTTCATTTGAAATGCTCAATAATTTTCATGCCTTTAGACTAACATTCCAGTTGTATGTAAACAGTACAAAAATGGTAATGTTTAATAGAATATCCCTTAAAATATATTCTGTTCTTTTAAAATAAATATCACAGATAATTTACAAAGGGGAATTATATACATAAACATTTTTGACATGGAGAGTTTTATGAGTATTAGTTAAGTCACAATCATCTATATATTTGTCACTAGAAAAAAAATCAAATATTTTTCATAATAACGAAGTTTCCCCTATTAAAAATGCAATAATATTCTAGATGGACTGCTTAAAATTACAGTGGTATTATTTAGAGAAAATATTAGTATTTTTCACTTTAACATCCAAGCATAGAAAATTCTACCTTGTTAATCCAAGACCAAGAACCCAAAACAAATTTAAAGTAGTAAGTCTTTTTGTTTAGTCAATAATCTAACCAAATTTTCCATTTTCCTCCTATTTCCCTTGATTCCCTTGTGGCAATTCAGTATAAGTTTTATGAGCACCACTCATCTAGAAAATTGTTCTTAAAATAGAATAGAAATAATACAATGAAATTGTTATTGACTACAATTCCTATTTTTGCTGTTACAGATATACGTAAAATTAAGTTTTAAAACTATTGTTATAAACTGTGATCTTTGGGCTATATAATGAAAAATTATTTTGTTTATCTTAAGGCTTTCTGTGTTACCCTAAAATTCATGTTATAAAGTACCTCTTTTATTTCAAACCATTTTTCTTAAAAATTTTAAAACTTTCCATTTAAATCACTGCAGATAAGCAGTCATCAGGAATTAAAATACAAATTTTTGGTCTTGCTTTCAAATTAGGCAAACTATGACCTACTCAGGTGCACATGGGTCTACAATGAGTAGAAGTAAAACTTTTTTCTTATAATAATGATAATAATAATAGTGAGTTTTACATAACACTAGGTAATTTTCAAAATGTTTCTCACTATTTTATTTGGTCCTCACAACACCCTTGTGATTTAGAAGAAAAAAAGAAAAAAGACAATTCTTACCATTTTATAGATAAGGAAATACAGTTCCAAAAAGTTTAAGTAAACCCAGTTGGGTGGTTATTGATAGATTAACTAGAAGTATGGCCAATTGTTTACTTATTATCCAACATATATTATGTACCTCCAATGTCCAAGCCGCCTCTATACATTGTTTGGAAATATTTTTTATAGCCCCTGTGTTTTGCTGTTGCTAAAAGGAAGAGAAAGGAGGGGACTAGAGATTAGACAGGGATGATAAAACTAAAGATTATTAAAGAAAGAATTTCAGAAGAGAAAAAAACCCAATTATTGCATCCAAGAATAGCTAGGTCTCCTTGAAGAAATTTTTTTTAAATGGAAATCCAATAAAATTAGAAGGAAGTCCTCTTATGTTTTAGCTACTGGGTCTACTTTGTTGAATAATGAAAAAATATTTGAAAAAACTGAGAGAATTTTGTTACCAATAAAAATATTTTTATAGATAATCAATTATTATTAATGGGGAATACATAACCAAGGATTTTAAGTGGAATATTAAGTTGGGTCTTTGAGGTAGATATGAAAATATGAAAAGCTGTTACAATAATTTTACATCAAATAAAAAACAGAGTTAAGCAGCACGCTACATAATGTCAAAGAGCAAGCACTTACAAATGATGTTAGACTCTTAATTTTTTTACCTTCCATTGCTCCTGCAAAGTTTTCTGATCTCCCCCTTAGAAGTTTCAAGGTGATGCCTAAAAATTCATTTTGCTCTGTTGCAGATAACATACATAAGGAAGTATTTTTTGTGAGTGTATGGACTTGTATCTAAATATTCAACGCCTTTATTACTTTTTGACTCAGAAGTTGCTGATTCCAACTTTCCACATCTCACTTTCTTAATTCCTAGCATCCTTCTTTCAATCCCTTAGTCTTTGCCCTTACAAATTGTATTTAGATATGACTTAGTTCCTTCCTTATCACAAACCGGAACTTACGCTCCCTCATTCATTATATTGCATAAGGTTTGTTTCCCAATAACCCTCACTCTTCTACCACTTCATTTGTACTTCCAAGCCCTAGTTTCCTCCTTTGCTAATTATTTCCAATGTAAAGGGCTCCTATAATGTGATTATATCAATGAAATATGGAAGTGGTGAAACCAAACTAAAAGGAGCTGAGGGACTATTGCAGAGCTTAGTAGGAGGAACAAATGATTACTGAGCTTAGGAAAGGAAAGATGAAGGAGTAGGGGAAAAACAGGACAGCATACTAAGCATTACCAAAATGTAGCTTCCTTATTTTAGTGGTATCATAAACTGATTTGACAATGTGTCCAACTCAGGGAGTGACTTGGCTAGAGAGAGAAAAATCAGTGTATAGCCAACTGCTGTGAAGAAAGAAAAAAGTGAAGAGATGAAAACACTACAGAGAATGTGACCAAACTGGACCAGTTCTAGGCTGAAAGAAGAAATGGTAGCTTGACAGAGGTCTTTAAACCCCTACACATTCAAGGTGTGCCAGAAAAGCCATGAAGGTGATCACAGAAGCAAATACTGCAAGCAAAACTTTCTCACATTGAAGCCTAGTTCTAATAATTACAAGTGAAGTTAATGGGTCTTGCACAAGAATCCTGTATTTTTTTACAGCCTACTGATTTGATTGTTTACATATAAACTATAAATACTTTATGCTACATAGAAATTTAACTACAATTCTATGGCAAAAATATACCTGCCATGTTCCCTCTATTCCCAAACGTACAAAGAAGGGGTGGACAGTGGCAGAAATTCGTGAAAAATTCCAGTGAAAGGATTACATTTATAACTGTATTTATAATCCATATTATTTATTTATGGTAGAAATAAATATTCACATGTAAAAACGTAGACAGAAAAAATTTACATATAGTTATATTTTGTAATGATTATAGTATGGGGAAAATGCTATTGTGTACTTATATAGAAACAGCAAAGAAATATAACAGTTTTAAGATTTAACTGCTTTCTGGGATTATTTGGTTTCAATTTTTGCTCTATTATCTGTGTGCTTGTACCTCTCAAGTTTTATAATATTGTGTTTTAAAGAGGAAATTGTTACTAAAGTACTTACCTTAAATTAGAGAAAAAGCTTGAGATTGGGGCTTCCACATATAAAATTTAAATTATCATTTGAGAAGAGCTACACATAAATACTAAAGAAAAGAAGTTTTTCAATTTTTCTCTTTTCTTTAGGTCAGATCATTTTTAATGCTCTATTTCAAGTTCACATACCTTTGTTTTTTCCGTCCCGCTTTTATGGCCATCCCTTAAAAATATTTATTTTAGATAAGTATTTTTAATGTATTATAATATATAATATTTAATATAATTAGTATTATATTTTTGTTGTAAATTTCATTTGGTCTCTTTTCATATCTCTAATCTAATCTCTTCTATTTCCTATCTTTTCATCATTTTGACTGTATCTTTTTTCTTCAACAGTTGTAAGCAAACTTGTAATATCAGGTTTAAAGTCTTCATCTGACAATTCCAACTCTGGGTGTATCTTGGAGTTGGCCTTTTTGGATTATATTTTCCCTTGATAATGGGGCACATTTTTCTTGTTCTTTGAATGTCTACTAATTTTGGATTGAGTCCTGGGCACTATCAGTATTCTATATGGAAAGTGAATTCTGTTATATGTCTCTGAAGAGCATTGATGTTTATATTTTAGCAGGTACGTAACTAAGTTAGTCTCAAATTACAAACTCTTTTCCCCTGTGAGTAACAATTCAAATCTCAGTTCAGGTGTTTTAGCCTATGCTGAAAGCTATATTGAATCATTTCCTTGTAACCATGGTTGTTCAAGACAGTTGGGCAAAGCTTACACACCAAAAATTGGGACGCTCCTTTTCTGATCCTATCCTTCCTGGATTCCACCCTCATTTTCTGGTGGTGACGGCCTCACACTTATTCTATGCAAGCCAAAAAGATAGAATGCTTCTATTAGTGATTTTGACAACCCATGGTACTCTGTGACATAGCCCACCTGCACTTCAAAGCTCAAAAAATGCCATGCTGGTCTCTCCAGCCAAGTTTCAGTCCCCTTCCCTTGTTTCTGTTCACTCTCTAGAGTTTTCAGGAAGCTTTTTTAAAAAAAAATTTGTCCAGAACTTATAGTTGTTATCTTCAGAATAATCTATTAGGACCTTAATCTGCCATAATTAAAATGGAATTACCTCTATATTTTTAAAATCAATTCTTCAGTTAATATTACTTTGAATGCCATTTGCATCTCTTAAGTCAGATAAATAATACGGCTAGCAATGCCTTAAAGTTTAGAAACACAGGACTTCCATAAAACACGCTTTTAAAAACATTTTTGAACTAAGGGTGCAACGGTTAGCTTCTAGTATCTCATTTCTTATACAGTACATTAAATATAAAAATAGATCAGGAACCTAAACTACTGATAGTTTGTCAGACAATTCTATCTGAAAAACAAAATAAAACAAAAAACACTGAAAAGAAGTTTGGAATACATTTCTACATAAAAATACTGTTTTTCATACAACATATTTCATTCCCTAACATAATAACATAAATAAATAGTATAGGTATATAAATCTTAGATATAGATAGTCCTTTTAATTCTAATTCACTGATAGTCTTTCAGTGTCCTTAATATAATGTTTCAGTCCCCTGATAATCTCAGAAAACAATTCAGGAAATTTGTAATATTTCTAATTATCTCTGTGAAATTACCCCCAATTACATTCCATGTGGGTCAATGAAGTTACGCCAAGAAAACGTTACTGAGTCTACTGATGTATTCAGTCTCTGTTTTATAGATTCTTATTGTTAAAATGGATTGTCACCAGGAGCCAAGTTCAATTTTGGAAGAGCCAGTTAATGGATTATATAATGTAATGGTAGTTGAGAGAATCATTTTGATGTAGTGGTAACATAAAAAAGGACATGCTTCATTTACAGAAAAATTCAAATGCATGGATAAAAATAAGGATGGGGATAACATTAAAAATAGCAGCTAATTTATTTCAGTGTTTTTAGGCACTATCAGGTCATCATAGCAACTCTGATAATCTCTTACCAGAAGGCTAACTACCCTCTCACATCTTATTGAATTTTTCTTTACTTGACTTCTCCATCTCATGACCCTAGGCATTACCAAGGTTCTCATTGGTTGTGACTTTGTTTTTCTATTATTGCTAGATTCACATAAGCTATATAAATTTCCAGATATCTATCAAAGAATTATATAATTATTGATACCAATGAGATAACTGTGCCTAAGCATTGGGTCTATATTACATATCATTCTAGATTCATATCTAAAGTTGGGATATAAGCAGATGTCATGCTAATAAATGGTTTTTAATCAGGTTAAGTTTCTCTTTTAAACACAGGGTCTTTGTCCAAAAGAGAAAGTAAGAGTGTAAGGAGGGATACATATAGTAAGAAAGAGAGGAAAAAGTCAAACAGGAATTATCCAGTTTACATAGAAAATAAGAAATAATGGAAACTTCATAAATTAGAGTGTCAGATCTAGGGCTTTACATTTTAGCATTTTGACTGTCTGTTCTTTGTGTGTATGTGTTAAATGAATGCCAAATGGTATGTCTTATCAAGAAACAACAGTCGTAATGTTATATGTCAGTTATACCTCAGTAAAAAATAATAGTGACTATTATTGAAAGATCTATGAAAAATAGAAAAATTATATAGATTTCATTTATTTTATATTAGCATCAGTTAAGTTTAATCTGTCAATGATGAATCTAATTTCAAAAATTTAATAGTTATATATATTATTACATATGTCATATTAAAATGCATATACTTCACTTCATTTATTACCAAAATGTGTCCTATATTGATACCTATGTAGCGTAATCTACAATTGTAACTTTTTGCTTTAATATGAACATTGCCAATGTCCGTAATTAATTTGTAGGCACTCTTGAGTTTTGGACTTTTTTGTTTGTTTGGTTGGTTGTTTTTGAGAAGTTTTTCATCAGACAGCATTTTTAATCTACTTAAATCTAAGTAATTGTCATTTTTTGTTTTGTTTCCTTTTCAAGGATCCTCTTATAGAATATAAAATAAGTGTACTCATTAAAGTTTAAAATATAACTGTCCCTTTTAATCATTGACTTCAAAAATTTTGAAACTATATTATCAAGCCCTACACTAAAAGGGAGAGGCATATCAATCACAGAATATAAGAAACAGTAGAATGCTAACTAATCGAAGTAGAAAGAGTGAACAAAATAGATATTCATCATTTGGTAGCTATCACAGGAGTAGCTGATATACATAAGAATCATTAATGGATGCTAAAGCCAGTAGGTAAAAGTTTATGAGGTACAGCATATTAGAAAATATTGAAATATCACCCCACAAAATATTAGTCAAATACAAAAGGGAAAATAGTGATTTTATATTGGAGAAAAGGGATGGATAACAACTAGATTAGGTAATAAAAGTTAATATCACAAGTAGTGAGACAGTGACGTCATGTGCCTCATGGTGGGATACACTGAGAAGAGCCCTGCATCATTTCTGTGATATTCCTGCCAAGAAAGCATGGCCTGAGTCCGTTCGTGAAGAAGCATCAGAGAATCCCAGGTTGAGAGCACCTGATAGAACGAAATAATTGCATTCCTCAAGACTATCAAGGACATATAAGACAAGGAAAGATTTAGGAACAAATCAAAGATAATTTATGATCCCTGATAGCTAAGTGCAACATATGTTTCTGGATAGGATCCTGGGCAAGAAAGGAAAAAGAGATACTGCTGAGACAGTTGGTAAAATGTGAATGATAACATACCAACGTTGATTTCTTGATTGGGAGAACTGTAGGAAGATGATGTAGGAGATTTTGTTTGGGAGAGAGAGAGAGAGAACAAATGCAGTACTGTGTTAGTTTGAGACTCTAAAGCATGGTATTACTTTTGCAGGAGAATTTTTTGTACTCAGGAGTTCTTTGTACTTAGAACTTATAAGTTTTTTGTACCTTATGGCAAATTGTATGCAAATTTTAAACTATTTCAAAACATAGATAAAACTAAAGACGGAAATTAAAAATAATAAACAAAAAATAATGAAAAATTCAACCATTCGTTCTGTCCCGTGAGATTTAGAATACAATTACACCGTTATTGATCTGGATACTTGGCAAACAGAATATCTTTGAACTTTCTTTCGTATTTTTATCTTTCCCATGCAGATGAAAAGGACGTAATTTTTTGCCACATATGTAACGCCCTTCAGAATTTGGCTCCAGAGCATAGTGATTAGCTGGAAGGCCCACTGGAATTTAAGGAAGAGTCAGGTCATCTCTCTCCCAAGATAGAACTCAGTAAAATGAGGCTGACTGAAGCTCAGTAGCTGAGTTCATTTGTTTATCAAATATTGGCTGACTGATGCCTGACCTCTTGGAACTAGCTGAGTACCCTGGCTGACTGGTTGGCTGAACTCCTGGTCTCTCTTTCCTCAACCCTCCCCACCAACTCCTGCTTCTGCCTTTGCTCGTTTTGCTGGTTGGCTGCCCTTCCTGAGGCTACAGAGATGTTGCCAAAAGATTGAGAGCACCAGTAATGATAATAAAATTGACTCAATACAGGCAGAGATCTCAGATAAAAACAAGAAATGCTCAAAGTAAAAAAGCATTACTGGACGCGGAAATGTGTAGCAGCAAATCATTTTGATTGTTTAAACTAGTTGACCATGTTCCAATTACTATGAAGTAGGAGAGCAGTGGCATAATTTCATATATAAGCCTTTTTTGGCCAATGACTTATTGCTTTAAACCCAGTAGTAAATTAACAAAATGTAGTAAGAGTAGAATAGAGAGGTAAGAAAAGATTTAAAATGTAAGAAGTAGTTTGTAGGTCTAGGCACTATGCTAGGTTTTTGAAATAGTCTTAGCTTTAGATATCCTTTATATAGTGAGGGGACTAAGGGCCATAAGAAAAGAGCCCATGGGACTTCCCTGGTGGCGTAGTGGTTAAGAATCCACCTGCTAATGCAGGGGACGGGGGTTTGAGCCCTGGTCCAGGAAGATCCCACATGCCGGGAAGCAACTAAGCCCGCGTGCCACAACTACTGAAGCCCTCGCACCTAGAGCCTGTGCTCCGCAACAATAGAAGCCACCGCAATGAGAAGCCCGCGTACCACAATGAAGAGTAGCCCCCACTTGCCACAACTAGAGAAAGCCCGCACGCAGCAACAAAGACCCAGCACAGCCAAAAATAAATTAATTAATAAATTAAAAAAAAAAAAAAGAAAAGGGCCAAATTGTGCTTGGGGTGTGTCAGACTGCACACAGGCACACAACTTGGCAAACTGAACTCTCCTGAAAAAAAATCTATTTATGATACAGTTCATATTGGACCAATGTGTTGCTACCGATCCCAATCAATCCTAAACACATTTACCTTCCAAGCTGAATGAACAATTAGTTATACCTTCTACTTCATCCACTTCATGAGATTCTCAATATTTTTATAGTTATTCAACATCATATGACTACCCTCATTAATAGTATACATCTATGTGTTTGTGATGGGGTAAGAATCAGGGTATTCCACATAATCAGTGTCTTATTACCTTGCCTAAATGGATATTTCACATTTTCTTTTCCTTAAACATTTATGTAGTTGCTTATCTGCTGGAAGCACAAGTTATTGTGATAATAAATGACAATGTAATTGATCATCCTTTCCTAATGACATATGCATTTTAATAAGTTTATTGAAAAACTCAAAGAGATTACAGTTGTTATAAGCATTGCAATCATTCTAAGTGTCTGGGTTCAAAAGAACAGCAAAAGAAGTTATTTTCAGACAGCGAGTCGCCTTAAATCAAAATATGTCAGCCATACCAGCTACTTTCAATGAAAAACAATCCAGACACTTGTTTGGCAAACTGGTTCATCAAGGATGAGAAAGAGAGGTCTCCTGAAGTGGACTGCAAAAATCAGGAAACTTCTTTGAAGTCACAGATTTATGTGTTAAGGTTGTAATAAATTCTATATTATATCTACATTAAAATATTCACTCTTTTGTAAAATTAACACTCTAGAAGATGTAACATGGTTACCTAGTACTTCTCCTAACCTACCACACACTGTGCCACCAGCTAAGTTCACACTCCACTTTGAGAAGAGGAACTTTCTACAAAAAAGGAGGGTTAAAGTAATTAGGAAATATTTGAAGAGCTAATGTGATTTAGCACTTACTCAATCACATTAGCTAAGGGACAACCTTTCTGCTTCTGCATAAAGTCTTCCTTTTTACTTATTTATGCTCAGAAGGCCATAAAATTTGAGTGTATGTGTGTGTTATGTATGCTAATGTATCTCTCCCAGTAGTGAATTTGACTTGATCCATCCAATTCCATTTTACACCAAATACTTGACTTTGTCAGACCTAGAGAAAGCTAAATAATTCAGTTTATGTCATGAAACAGAAAAATAATTTGTATCCATCAGGATTGAGGATGTTCTAAATACTGAATGCTCTTAGAATGAAGAATGGTTTACTTCTTCCCCAGTTTTGTAGAAAACTTGCCTTTTTGAATTATTAATAAACACTGGATAAAGGCATTGCTGAATTAAAGAATCATTCAATAGGTCTGAGTAGAAGTGTAATACAAATCACAGAAAATAGATCAACCAAAATAGCAAGTTCAGAAAATTAAAACTGCAGGTTTTAGTATCGCTTGTATATATGACTATACCATACACATACAGCTATTTTCAACAACCAGTTGTAATAACTATTAACATAAGGAACTGAGCCAGGAAAAATAAAGTAATATTTTTTATATAGCCCAAGAATTTGAAAGATACAACATTCCACAAAAACCATTACCAGTGATTTCTTAATTGTTGCAAAACAAAAAAAATGTCATTCTTAAGTTGCACAGTGTTCCTAAAGTTATTAGTCAATATTATTCAATGTAAATCCCCGTAATCATCCTCAAAAAGGGTATGAATATTTTGGATAGCTAATGGTTAAAACTGAGCAGTGTGGCCAGCTAAAGGGAATAACTTGTGAGAAGGGTGGGAGACCCTCTTTCTACCCTGTTCAGGAAGGCTCTAGTACAGAACTATGTAAATCAATCAAAACTGTGAAAAGATATGGGTAAAATTATCTGATTCACACTGCAATATAAAAATGCTATATGAGACCTATACTGGGTCATCACTCTAAAATTTCCCTGGTAATTTATAGATACAGTAATGAGTGGACTGTCTATAGAAAACTTTGGCTGTGTCCAAATCAGTTTGCAAATGGTCTCAGTAAAGATGAAAGAATAAACACAGTGGCAAGGGCAAGATGTTCACAGAAGCAAGGATTTTATTCCAGAAAAAGAAATAAAATGTCAATGGTTGTCACTAATCACTAAATGGATTTTTCAAACTAAGTTCAATGTTAGTCATATAATGTTTGATACATGCACTCTATAGTACTTTGATTTCTTAACATAACTTAATGTTCTTCAATGTTTTAGCTATTCCTAGGAATACTATGAAAGGGAAATACATATTGGACACTCTTTATGTCATTTCCTGATTTCACACCTGATTTGCTAGTATTGTTTTGATTCTATTCTTAGAAGAGAATCAAAAGCCTGAGACATTCTGAGTCTTATTTTTTTTAATTAGTGAAGCACTTGGTAAGTCAAATGAAGTTTCCTCTTATGTTGCTTACTTTAGCAAAGATATTCACTGGTAGAAGAAGCTTGTATATCCACGATCAAAATATATGGAATGACCCCAGTGAAAGGCAGAAAAGTACAACAGTATTAGTACTATTTCAGGTAGGAAGTTAATTTTATCTAGTCTTTGGTAAAATAGAATACATGGGATAAATAATTTTTTAAAAGAACTGTATTTCATTATTTAACTGGAGATTCTGTGGCATAAGTGAATCCAGGAATTTGTAAGATGTTATTCACAGCTCACATTCTCTACCTATCAGTTAGGCAAGTCTTCACCAGGTTGATGGGCAAGTAGCTGATTAAACTCAAGATATATAAGACATGTATATATTCACAGCTTTGCAACATTAAGGATAAAATTTAGTTTTATAAGTTTTTCTCAATCACTTAAAAAAAAAAAAGCCTCCCTAGACTCATGAGCCCATACTTGAAGCACTTTATAGAAAATGAGCACCTCATAAGAATGAGGGGTTTGTTTTTTATCAGCAGAAAAATAAAAGAACAAAATATATTCACTTAGCAGTCTAGAGTTCAATATAAACTTAGGCACTAAGAGTATTACCCTGGCCGAAAAAAGGGATCTTTTGGAACTTCATAAAAGATGGTCAGGTGCAGCAGAGTATACCTGAATGTGAAAAGAATTACAAGTGTTGTGGGATAGTAGGTGGTATTCCAAAAATGTAAATCAAGTAGCCAAGAATGTGTTTTAATATTTTTAATAGCCCTAGGTTTGTAATAAATTTTTGAAGGGTGTGAGGGCTTTTTAAAAAATATATATGAAATTTTGCTCTTTAAATTCAAAGTCAGGGGCTTCCCCGGTGGTGCAGTGGTTAAGAATCCACCTACTGATGCAGGGGACACAGGTTTGAGCCCTCATCCAGGAAGATCCCACATACCGCAGAGCAACTAAGCCCACGTGACACAACTACTGAGCCTGTGCTCTAGAGCCCACGAGCCACAACTACTGAGTCCACACGCTGCAACTACTGAAGCCTGCGCACCTAGAGCCCGTGCTCTGCAACAAGAGAAGCCACTGCAATGAGAAGCCCATGCACCGCAACGAAGAGTAGCCCCTGCTCGCCACAACTAGAGAAAGCCCGCACACAGCAACAAAGACCCAATGCAGCAAAAAATAAATAAAATAAAATAAATAAATTTATTAAAAAATAAACTTTTTTTTTTTAATAAGCAAAGTCAGTCACTGTCATTTAATATGTAATGGTGATGGTAGGGTTTGAAAATTGATTATTTTTTGTGACCTTTGGGGAAGATATTTTCAGTTATTAGCAGTGTATAATATTACTTACCCTTTCTCTCATTAACACATTCCATCAAAAATGCAAAATGGAGACCCCTATTAATATCTAATACAATAAATAAAAATTTTCTTACCAATTTTTTCCACAATCGAAATACCAGAATTTTTAGAACCTGTTTAAAATGTAAATACCAAAATTAAATATATTGAAGTACCAAGAGTTAATATTTCTATCTACACTAAAAAACTATCCCAACATTCTAAAAGAAATCTTTTGGAGAATTTCTATAATATTACCCATAGTAGAGAGATGTGACTTTTGGTGATCCACTGAAATTTCTATTTCTTATTATTCATATATGAAATAAGAACTAAAAGAGTATGCCATAGTCATAAAAGTATTTTGCAAATACAAAGCAATGTGAAAACTAATGTAAAAATTATATTTTCAAGTCATTTTTCAGTTTTAAAAATACGTGTTTAATCTACCAAAGCTCAAAACTCATAATATTTGTTTAGTTCAAAGCTTTAGTCAATGTTCAAGTTCTAACACATGAATTAATTCAAAATTAGTATATGCATATTTAATATTGATGTATAAATTAACATCTATCCACAGCTGCTTGATTTCAAACATCTAAAAAGCTATATCTATGTGTAAAACTATAAAACAAGGTTTTTTTTCTTTTTGGTATGGGGTTACATTGCCTATTAGGGAAAAGAAAAAAGAATAAAATATCAATAAGGCAGAGATTATGAACATGATGGCAATATCATCACAAAATGTTATTTCTATATAAAGCTCTACAATAGTACCTATAATTTTATCTTGCTTTCTTTTTAATTGAAATGGCAGTTCTTTTTCCTTATTTGTATATTTTCTTTTTCATATTTATGCTTTTTTCTCCCAATAAAACTTATTTTGGTTTGACTTTGTAGGATTCAGAAAATCTAAAAGTCAGATTAAAAGTTTTACTTGGGAAAAAAAAAAAACCTACAATTTTAAGAATACAGAATCCATATGTCATCCCATCATAGTATTTGTCCATTAGAATATCTCTGAAACCATATGATCATCTCCATAGATGCAGAAAAAGCTTCTAACAAAATTCGACAGCCATTTATGATTAAAAAAAACTCTCCAGAAAGTGGTCATAGAGGGAATTACCTCAATGTAATAAAGGCCATATACAACAAACTCACAGCAAACATCATTCTCAATGGTGAAAAACTGAAAGCATTTCCTCTAAGATCAGGAAGAAGACAAGGATGCCCACTCTCACCACCATTATTCAACATAGTTTTGGAAGTTTTAGCCACAGCAATCAGAGAAGAAAAAGAAATAAAAGGAATCCAAATTGGAAAAGAAGAAGTAAAACTGTCACTGTTTGCAGATGACATGATACTATACATAGAGAATCCTAAAGATGCCACCAGAAAACTACTAGAGCTTATCAATGAATTTAGTAAAGTTGCAGGATACAAAGTTAATACACAGAAATCTCTTGCATTCTTATACACTAACAACAAAAGATAAGAAAGAGAAATTAAGGAAACGATCACATTTACTACTGTAAAAACAAACAAACAAAAAAATAGAATACCTAGGAATAAACCTACCTAAGGAGGCAAAAGACCTGTACTCAGAAAACTATAAGACACTGATGAAAGAAATCAAAGACTACACAAACAGATGGAGAGATATACCATGTTCTTGGATTGGAAGAATTAATATTGTGAAAATGACTACACTACCCAAAGCAATCTATAGATTCAATGCAATCCCTATCAAATTACCAAGGGCAGTTTTCACAGAATTAGAACAAAAAAGTTATACAATTTGTATGGAAACACAAAAGACCCTGAATAGCCAAAGCAATCTTGAGAAACAAAAATGGAGCTGGGAAAATCAGTCTCCTTGACTTCAGACTATACTACAAAGCTACAGTAATCAATACAGTATGGTCCTGGCGCAAAAACAGAAATATGAATTAATGCAACAGGATAAAAAACCCAGAGATAAACCTACACACATATGGTCACCTAATCTATGACAAAGGAGGCAAGAACATACAATGGAAAAAAAAGACAGTCTCTTCAATACGTGGTGCTGGGAAAATGGGACAGCTACATGTAAAAGAGTGAAATTAGAACACTCCCTAACACCATACACAAAAATAAACTCAAAATGGATTAAAGACCCAAATGTAAGGCATACACTATAAAACTCTTAGAGGAAAACAGGCAGAACACTCCTTGACATATAGCTCAGCAAGATCTTTTTTGACCCACCTCCTAGAATAATGAAAATAAAAACAAAAATAAACAAATGGGACCTAATTAAACTTAAAGCTTTTGCACAGCAAAGGAAACCACGAACAAGATGAAAAGACAACCCTCAGAATGGGAGAAAAATTTTGCAAACAAAGCAACTGACAAGGGATCAATCTCCAAAATATACAAACAGTAGTTCATGCAGTTCAATTTTAAAAAAACAAACAACCCAATCCAAAAATGGGCAGAAGACCTAAATAGATATTTCTCCAAAGAAGACAAACAGATGGCCAACAAACACATGAAAAGATGCTCAACATCACTAATTATTAGAGAAATGCAAAATCAAAACTATACTGAGGTATCACCTCACACCGGTCAGAATGGCCATCATCAAAAAATCTACATACAATAAATGCTGGAGAGGGTGTGGAGAAAAGGAAACACTCTTATGCTGTTGGTGGGAATGTAAATTGATACAGCCACTATGGAGAACAGTATAGAAGTTCCTTAAAAACCTAGAAATAGAGCTACCATGTGACCCAGCAATCCCAATCCTGCACATACACCTGGAGAAAACCATAATTCAAAAAGACACATGTGGGGCTTCCCTGGTGGTGCAGTGGTTGAGAATCTGCCTGCCAATGCAGGGGACACGGGTTCGAGCCCTGGTCTGGGAAGATCCCTCATGCCGCGGAGCAACTAGGCCCGTGAGCCACAATTACTGAGCCTGCGCGTCTGAAGCCTGTGCTCCACAATAAGAGAGGCCACGATAGTGAGAGGCTCGCGCACCGCGATGAAGAGTAGCCCCCACTTGTCGCAATTAGAGAAAGCTCTCGCACAGAAACGAAGACCCAACACAGCCATAAAAAAAAAAAAAAAAAAAGACACATGTACCACAATGTTCATTGCAGCACTATTTACAATAGCTAGGACATGGAAGCAATCTAAATGTCCATCAACAGAAGAATGGATAAAGAAGATGGGGTACATATATACAATGGAATATTATTCAGCCATAAAAAGGAATGAAACTGTGCCATTTGCAGAGACGTGGATGGACCTAGAGACTGTCATACAGAGTAAAGTAAGTCAGAAGGAGGAAAAACAAATATCGTATAATATCGCTTATATGTGGAATCTAGAAAAATGACACAGATGAACTTATTTGCAAAGCAGAAATAGAGACACAGATGTAGAGCATGGACATATGGATACCGGGGGGGAGGGGGGAAGGGGGACTGGGATGAATTGGGAGGTTGGGATTGATATATATACACTACTATGTATAAAATAGATAACTAATGAGAACCTACTGTATAGCACAGGGAACTCTATTCAGTCCTCTGTGGTGACTAAATGGGAAGGAAATCCAAAAAAGAGGGGATATATGTATATGTGTAGCTGATTCACTTTGCTGTACAGCAGAAACTAACACAACATTATAAAGCAACTATACTCCAATGAATATTAATAATAAAAAAGAATATCTCTGAAGCAGTAAAATGAGGTGCTACTATCTTTTTCTAAAGACATGTATGCTAGAGATACATATGCTAAACAGTGAGCTCTTTTTTTTTTTTCTTTAAAATTAGTAGTCTAACTGATTACTTTTTCAAAGTGAACTCAAAGCTGCCTGACTTATGACTCCAATTATGGCCCGTTTTAAATTTATTGACTACACAGAAGATTTATAGTCGAATCAGTGGAAGGACAGCACATGGTAATATTAATGTTTGGAGATGGGCATTTCTCTTCAAATTTTTTGAATTTCACGTTAAATAAAGTGAGAGACTAATAATCCCACAACTGAGACTCGAGAATCACGTAATATAATAGAGTTTTGTTTTGCTTTGTTTTGTTCTATGACCTTAGGTACTTAGTAGTCATAACCATTGAAGTATATAAAACCAAGATTTATGTCTTGATAGGAAAAAGTAAGAAGACAGATCCTCAAGAAAATGTACTTGCTGTCACATCTGAGATCAACTTAGAAAGCAATTGTGAATATGGTTCTATGGAGGTGTCATTGAAGCAAATTGAAAACAGAATTAGTCACTGAATGCTAAGCATCATTCATTCATTCATTTATTCATTCAATCCTTTATTCAGCGGGTAAATTGTTCAGTGCTACCAAGTGCTTGGTTCTATACGAGGCAATATTTATACAGCAGTCACAAAGAGATAACTGTCTCTGCCATCCAGGCCTTTACAGTCTAATAAGGGAGATAGATATTAAAGAAATAATGCTACAAATAAGTATACAATTACAATTGCAAGCAAGACTGTAGGGGAAAATATTGACTGCTATGAAAGAATATAAACAGGGAACCTAAACAATTTGCCTATTCTTCAGCTAATGGTTCAAGGAAGGCCATGCTAAGGAAACAGCATTCAAGCTAGGGCAAGACGGAAAAGTAGAAGGTAGTCAGATAACAATAGAGGAGGAAGAACTTCAGGAAAATAATAACTTAAGAAAAAGCCCTGCAGCATAAGGAGCTTGAAATCCTTAAGCAACCTCAAGAAGATGAGTGGGATACTAAGATGTAAAGCACAGGATACTGGAGGTTGGCAGTAAAGCAGAAAGTAAACCTGGAAAGAGAAAGAGAAAAAAATAAGGAGGGAGCATGAAATTATGCACAGTCCTGTAGGACCTGTTAGGGATTTTGAGTCAAAAGTAACTGTTGCCAGATTTTCAGAGGGGATGAAGTTATATTTGCATTTGAAATAAATCATTCTGTTTGTTCTGCAGAGAATGGATTATAGACGGAGATTGTGAAGCAGAAGGGAGACTAATTAGTAATCTCTGCAGTACTCAGGCTATAAGTCATACTGGCCAAGAGTAATAGCGTCAGCAGAGAGAAGGAATTTGAGACACATTATGTGTGCAGACTTGTTAGGACTTGCTAACTTAATAGACATGAGGAAAAAGAGAAAATGGGGCCAAGACTGAACCCATCCCAGTATAAATGAAGTTGTTTGTTAAGACAGGAGATGGTGAAGGAGATGCATATCTGAGGTAGAAAATCACTGACTTTTTGAAATGCTCAGATTGAGACTGCAATGGATCGAATGATTGTGCCTCCCCAAAATTCATATGTTGACATCCTAATCCTCAATGTGATGATATTAGGAAGTGGAGCCTTTGGGAGGTAATTAGGTCATGAAGGTAGAGCCCTTTTGAATGAGATTAGTGCCTTCAAAAAAGGGACCCCAGAGAGCTCTCTCAACCCTTTGGCCATGTGAGAATACGAGAAGACAGCAGTCTGAAACACAGAAAAGGGCCTAGGACCTGTACTCCAAGAATTTGAGTAATGATGGAGAGAAAACAAAACATGATATAGCTAATAAAGAAAGCAGCATTGTGAGAAATAATCTCCTCAGGGTGAGGAAGATTTGATGAGGAAGGAGCTAGCAAGGAAAGGACAGGAGTTCAAAAATACAAGGAATCAGAGAAGAAGGAGAATTGTTGGATTAAAGTCCTGAGAAAATGCTCAAAGCCTAGCTGAAGAAACTTCCTTGTGAAAGAGAAGGGAAACATCTTACTCTGCATCAGAAAGGAAAGAAGAGATAAAATGGAGGTTTTAGAGTGATTTCACACCCAGTAAAAATTATTTCCTTATTGGTTTCAGAAACAAGACTATTTGACCTAGGAATGGGTAATAAAAGAGCTCAAGTGGGGAATGGGTGGGATTTTTAACAGATAGTATAGGAAATGCAAAGGGCGAGTAAAATAGCCATCAAGCATCACTGAGGGGAAAAAATGGGGCTGGAAATCTGTATTAAAATCAGTCAGACCAATCCGGTTACTTCTTTCTAATATTCTCAATCTTCTCTTCAAAATCTCCTAAACATACAATATTGTTCAGCATTCGCTTCTTTCAAATGTTTATTCAAGTTTCGACGTTCACTTTTTTAGGTTAAGCTTTTTTAAGGCTTTATTTTTAGAGCACTTTTAGATTCACAGCATATTGAACAGATGGTACAGAGATTTCCCATATACTCCCGTCCCTCACATACGCATAGCCCCCTCCATCATTAACATGTTTATACTATGGTGGATACATGTCATTATAAATTTGTTCAAGTGCATAGAGTGTACACGAAGGGCAAAATAATGAAAACTAAAGACTTTGGGTGATAATGATATGTCAATGTAAGTACATTAATTGTAACAAAGCTTTTAACTTTTTAAAGGCAAATTATTTCTAAAATACTCTCTCACTGACATATGATGGGACTATGCCTCTACCTCCCACCCCCATCCTAGACCTACTGAACCAGAAGCCTCAGGTCAGAGAGCCTGAGAAGTACCAGATGCATCTTTGATCAGACAATTATGAGAAACACATTTTATCCCAACAGGATTTTGTAAAAGAGCCCCAAACTTCATTGCAACATATCTTGAAATGTCTAAGAAGGCCAGAATTATAAAACTGAAAATATTTCCTGTGGTTATAAATTCTCGATTACCACCAAAGTATAAAGGGAAAACTTGATACACTATAACAATCACTGCTACAGGCAGCCTCTAAAGTTCTTTAGCAAATACCAGACAGAGATCCAGTCCTGGAGAGTCTTCACTCTCAATTTCCTTTTTCTTTACACTGGGCTGTGGCACAAATTCACAGCAAAGTTCTACCCTATGGTCAGGTATGTGCTGTAGTCACAGCAACTGCTTTATGCTAAGTGAGGTAAGTCAGACAAAGAAAAGTACACTATAATATCACTTATAGTGGAATCTGAAAAAGTCCAATCTATAAAAACAGACTAAAATGGCAGTTAGCAGGGGCTGGGGGGAGAGGGGATAGGATAGATGTTGTTTAAGGCTACAAACTCACAAGGAGTAGTAAGTCCTAGAGATGTGATGTGTGGTACAGTAAATATAGACAATAATATGGTACTATAAACATCAAACTTGCTAAGAGACTAGCTCTTAATTATCACAACCACTAAAAAGAAATGATAATTATGTGACATGATAGCGGTGCTAATTATCATTACAATGGCAATCATATTACAACATTTAAATGTGTCAAACTAATATGTTGTACACCTTAAATTTACACAGTGTTATATATCAAATATATTTCAATAAAATGTTTTTTAATGCTGGAAAACACGTTTATAATTATAAACATAATGTGTATGGATGTAAGTATACCAAAGAATATTAAATACTTTTATTACATCTTTTCCTTTTAGCTTCTGAAATACCCCTTTTTATATATTTAGATTTTGAAAAACCTTAAATATGGACGAATATATATACTTTCTCATGTGGTAATGTGGAATTCACACCCCTACTTCTAGTCTATGATGTTTTTATGGTATTTTTTCAGCTGTTATGCGATTTGTCGATGAAAATCACTAGCATCTGAAACCACTTACTGTCCACAGCATTTTTCAGTATGACTTCAGGTTATTGACTTACTTTTTCAGGTAAATAAACCTAACGATGGAACCCATCTACACAAAACCTATCGCCACACTTAAGAAGTTTAAAAGATCCTACTTTAGCATGAACAACAGAAGATGGAGAGGAAAATATCTAGAAAGAACAAATATGAAAAATAAGCAGTGTGGCTTTGAAGATTTTGTTTCATTGAATCCCACCAAATTCTGAATTCTTATGAAAATGACTATAGTTTTTAAATATTAACGTAAAACATGCAAATAAAACTCCTGTTTATAATCCACATTGCATTATTTGAAATTATATTAACTCATTTTAAATTACAACTACGGAAAATTAATGTCCACATGTTTAGATAATTATGAATAATCAATGTCATTTCTTCAAGGACAAGGAAATCCAGGGTTCAGTTGTCTAAGATTCTAACCCATTTCTCTAGATATAGTTCCCTAAGTGATAAAGGACACACATACATATTCTAGAGGATACATCAATCAAACTTACAAATGCAACCAACTGGGTCTTCAGTCCCAAACTTCTTTGCTCTCTTCTCCCCTGCTGAACTAGGGAGAGCACAGGGGCTTGGAGAGAAGTCTCCATGTCTTTCATATGTAATAATAAGATAGTCATAGCTAAGCATTGTGAGTATATCCTACAAGCCAGACCCTGCTTTAAGCATTTTTCATGTACTAATTAATCTAATTTTCACAACTTTAAGAGACCCATTTTGCAGATGATAAAACTAAGGCTTAGAGGAATATAGTAACTTGCCCGAGATAATCTAGCAGTTGTGATAGAGCTAGGATTTACATCCAGGCAGTTCAACTCCAGAGACCACATTCTTAACTATTATAGCCCACTGTTTCTCTCCAGATAATTAGCCTAAGGCTGGGAGAGAAGGAACACAAAGCAATTCAAAGGAAGAAGTGTCAAGAATGCATTTCATAGAGAAAAGGGTACTTGAAACTCATAGCTCCTTTCTCTGAAAGTTCTATTCTCTAGCACCAGGGCCCAGTTATAGCATGTTAGACCTTCCACTCCTTGGGAATAGATAGAGTGGAAAGGAATAAAAGGAGATGCTCCATTATTCCATCTGTAAGACATAATTTAAATCCAGTACTTCCTCATATTTTCTCTAGTTACCCAAAATGGGCTTAATAAATTAGGTCTTTGGCCATCTAGAATAGCCTACCTCAAAGGAGAAAATTAGCTGAGGTTCAAAACTGTTTTCCCTTCTAACATTTGCCACTGTTCCTATGAACCAGAACTTCAAATTCTCACGGACATTTGTAAATGTCCTTTTGATCTTATTCTTTAAAAGCAGTGCCATTCAGAGTCATATGGGAGGGTGTGGAAAAAAATAATCAAGAATATTGATCTTGTCTTTATTTTTAAATTTTACATATTATTCATCAGGATTTTTTTTGCATTCATTTTAATTTTTACAATATTGCATTAAAGTTCTACTTATCTTGGTTACTGCAGGTTTCTTGTTTGTTGGTCTTTTTTTTAGTTTGTTTTGGTGTCCCCTTAAATTGTGTAACCTATGTTAGTGCCTCACTTGCTCAATCTACTCCCAGCTCTCTCTTGAATGTATAAGGATGCTATCTCAAAGCAATGTATTCCATTTGGCTTCCACTAGATTACTCATGAGCATCAGAGAAAAATAACAAAATGATGTTAATAATACAGCATCACCTAGCTGTGCCCACTGCCACTATATACTTTGGCACATGTCAGAGTTAATACTGGAGTAAGTCAAAGTCCATATATTACCTGCCCTATCACATATTCTGTCAACTTGAAAGTTAGATTTCTTTAGAGGAAAATGTTCACAGATTCCGACTTACAATCAATGTGTACGAGGCATTTGCGAAGCTGGCTGTGTGAAAGACTTAAAAACTTTTGTATTCTCAATATTTGATGAAAATCACTGCTAGTTTTCCTTTACAGGAAAATTGCTCCCTTGGCTTAATGTGCCTATTTTGTTAATCTAGTAAACGTTTTCATTTGATTTTTGTTCATTTGTAATTCTCCTGTAGTAAATTATTGACACTTGTTCTTTGCTCATTTTTATATTATCATGCTCATACTTCTTATTAATTGATAAGATTCCTCATTATTAATGTTATTAGCCCTATGTTCATCAATCACCTTTTAAATTTTAATTATGATTATAGGTCATACTAAATTTTAACATTTTTATGTACTCAAATTTATAAATCTTTCTTCTTTAGGTATGGGGTCTTAGAAAATGCTTTCTCTGTCTGAGTATATAAATATTCACTTATATTTTGTTCCAGTAGATTTATAAGTTCAGTTTTTCTATATAAATATTTAACTTATCTGGAATTCAGTTTGGTATAAGGTGTTAGGTGTTTCCATTTGGCTTCAACACCATTTATTCAATTATCCATTCTTTCCTCACGAGTTTGAAATGTCATCTCTATCCTATACTAAAATTCCATATATAGTTGTTCTATTTCTGGGTTTCTCTTCGTTTCACAGATCTTTCTGTCTGGTCTGGAACAACCCTACTGCATATTATTTTTATGGTTTAAGAGTACATTTTACAATCTGGTTGGGGCATTGCTCTTCTTTAAAAATAAAAGTTCTGGCTATTCATTAATTTTTTTCCCAGATAAACTTTAGAATCATTTGACAAGTTCCAAAAAAAAAAAGAAAAATCCCACTGGGAGTTTGACTCGAAATGTGTGAAGTTTATAGGTGGACTTGGAGAGAACTGACTTCTTCCTCTCCAGAAATCTCTCTCTCACCACTTAAATTTTTTTCTATGCCCCTCAGTAAAATGCAGCCATTTTCTTCAAATAGGCATGCACAATTCTTGTTAAATTTATCCATATATATCATATATATTGTTACTATCCATTGCATTCTTTGTAACAGACATGTTGAAATGGAAAAAATATAGCTTCTCTGTAGTGCTTGCTTCTATTCTTGTCTCTGCCCTTTAGTGACACCGTGAACTTGCACAAAATTTTCAATATTTCTGGCCTTTCATTTACTAATGGGGAAAGAACCTGCCTTGCCCATGTTCCACATTTATTATGAGGTGCGAGTAAGATAATGTGCTTAGGAGCATACTATTATACAATACAAACCTATGTAAATGCCATGGTTTATTGTGTATAAAGAAACACTAACTGCATCTCCAAAAATTAAAATGAATCAAGGTTTAAATCATCTAAATAAATTCAATGCTTCAGCAAAACTTTGTATTGGAATTATCCAGATGAATGTTTATACACTTCATTTTTCTTTATATATTGATATATGCTCAATGTTTTGAACTGTGAAATAATGGGAAATAATATAATTTATATTTTGCTCCAATATATTGTATTTTGTATCCATATTAGGAAAAAATAATATCATGAGAACATAAAACCTATGAATTCTTCAATTTTTTCTAAAATGGAAGTAAAAGTGATTTCAAATATACTAATTCTTTTGTTTTTATTTAATTTGAAAATTCATAGATTAGCTTATTTTTTCTTGCTTAATTTACTTCATGTATAAAATATACAAAGATAAAAGGAAAATGTCTCATCATTTAAAATGTCATCTTGTCACATGCACAGTGCCATAAAATGTAGTTGTGCAATAATTTTAAATGGATATCACGAACCACACTTTGATATTTCTATGATGGTTACTGTGATCACATGAGTGGTGTAAGCATGTAACTGTAAATACACACATTATATATACATAAATAAAAATATCTAATTAAAAACTCCAAACACCCCTAAGGTAAATTTATAGACCAAACTGAGCACTAAAGTCTTTTTAGACACATTTCAATCGTGCAAACTATGCAGAGGCTCTGGGTTAAAACTAGTTTAAAATTGACACAGAATTTATTGGAAAGACTAAGGGTCAATCCACATGGAAGGGAACTGGCCCAATGATCTGGAATAAAAACAGCCCTGCATTATATTCTTGTGAACTTTAGCAATTTGTAAAAATTTTAGTTTTTCTATCTCCTTCAAACTAAAAATACCTAATAGTTCTATAGTATACATGCCAAAAATATCTTAGTATGAATAATAAACTTCCTACTCCCATTTCAGTAATTAAGATAATATTAAATTCCATCTTTTTGTTATTCAGTTTTCTTCAATAACAAGAAAGCCACCAAGTACATACCAAGGCTATAAAAGTAGTGCATATTTTAGTTGACAACTTCATCTTGACTATATGATATGTATGTTATTGCCACACTTTTCAAATAGTCATCAGAATCTTTTAATGGAGATCATCACTAATTGTTTAAGGACAGAATAATAAGTTCTTTCTTCCTTGCTCTGTAGCACAAAGACAAGCAAGATAGGGTTAACTTGTGGAACTTTAAAGACGCACTGTAAAAATGAACTCCAAGGGAAAAATAGAGTTGGTTTGCAAAGCACAGGCATCTTCCAAAAAATCTCCTACCCAGTGATTCCAACTCCAACACACTTATATCCAACCATATTGCTGCTCTGAAGACTTTCCAATATAAAAATTTCAGACCTACCTAATTAGATGGAAAGGGAGATTTTCCCTTTTTTAGCTAATTGAATTGGTCCATATGAAGGAGGAAATTATTTTATTTAAATACCTAATACTGTAGGCACTCTATATCCATGGATGCAGAGGATCAACTGTACTAGAGCATTTTATATAAGGGACTTGAACACCTCTGGATTTTGGTATCTGCAAGGTGTCCTGGAACCAATCTCCTTGTCATCCCTCAGAATACTAAGGGATGACAGTACATGTCTATTTGTTATGTTTATTTTTATTTAGATGTTTGGAGTGATCAACTTAAAAATTAAATTTTTATTTGATTTGAATGAACAGAAACATTTCAAATATCTTTTCCCTTTCATCTAGCTATAGAAAAGTCTACTTACTAGTCGTTACTACTCAGTGCTCTCTGAAGATATAAAGAATTAGAGCACTTGAGTTCAACAATCTTTCATAATTGAATCTATTCTATAATACATTCCATTTTTCAGGTAGAGGTGAATTGCCCTCATATCTTACCACATAACTCAGTGTGGTTTTGCCCTGAGTGAAATTTTACTATGATGTCTTCAGAGGAGTCACTAAGCTTGGTAAAATAATAATAAAAATATATTACGTTCACTTATTTAACTGTTCTCTGGTATCAGCAGGACTGAAAGAATGGTTTTACGTAATGAACTTTTACTCTAAAAAAAGTGAAAATTTCTGTGTCTCATAAATCTTTCTTGGAAGTTTTAAGTCACTAAGAATTTTTAAGTGAAAAAAGTTTGTAAAAAGTTAAAAGCCTTTGCCAGAAAGATGCAATAATATATCTAATTTAAAAGGGATTAATCACTACCAATTTAGCATCAAAGGAATTGTCAAACAAAAGGAGTTCCATATGGGCCATGTTATGGGAGGCTAAAAAGGATGTGCCACTCACTTCCCCCTCTCCCCGACTACAGAGGGAAAAAAACTAAGTAAATAAATTTGAGTCTCAAAAGAACATGGGGATTTCTTTTAGAATCATGCCTCTACAAGGAGTTTCCACACTATCAGAGTCCCTAAGAAGCATGGTGATTCATCTATCATCCATGTTTTCACCACAGAACATCGAGGAAGCACTTTCAACATGTCCATTCTGCTGTCCACCACATGTGCTTATTCTTTAGAATTTCCTGAATTGATCTGATTTGCTCCAGCAGTGAACCTGGACATGGGAGAGCTCTATCCCTCCTCCTTCCTCTTACCCCACTTTCCTACCTCCTTCCCTCACAAAGAGTGTTCTAGGCTAGATTAAAACACTATTGTTCTTATACACGAGTGGGCAGGCGCTGAGAGGAAAAAAAAAAAAAAGATGGGAGAATCATGGATCTTGAAAATTCACCGAGTAAATTAAGTGACTCTGGAGTCAGACAGGCCTAGGTTTCAAACACCCCTCGAGCTACTTAGTAGCTGTGTGATTTTGGGGAGGAGACCAAATCGATCTGAATCTCAGTCATCTAATCCAGGGGTCCCCAACCCCCGGGCCGAGGACTGGTACTGGTCTTCGGCCTGTTAGGAACTGGGCTGCACAGCAGGAGGTGAGCAGTGGGCGAGTGAGCGAAGCTACATCTGCTGCTTCCCATCGCTCGCCATTGCTCGCATTACCGCCTGAACCATTCCCACCATCCCCACCCCCCACCCCGCCCAGCTCCATCCATGGAAAAATTGTCTTCCACGAAACCGGTCCCTGGTGCCAAAAAAGGTTGGGGACCGCTGGTCTAATCTACAAAATGAATTGGTATACCTACCTGTTAAGACAGTTAGAAGAGTTTAAACTGTAATAAAATCCCTGACACACAGTAAGTTTTCAATTAATAGTAATCTACTATGAAGCATATTGGGCAAGGGATTGTAAAAACAGGAAGATAAATATTTATATACTTATAAAACTGACCAAAACCAAATATTCAAGAACAGCTTAATTGTAGTATTAGACGTAATAGTATATAATGAGACTATACCCATCTATATTATTCAATTTAAAATGCATATAAAATATTTGAAGTTCTTAATTACTATATTAGGTGCAGAGTAGAAAATAGCTAGTCTTATATTTGTATAATATTTCATGTCCCGGAGATACAAAATAATTATAATAAAGAAAAGTCATAAGAATCATAGAATATATTATTTAAAATTTTTATTTATATTTATTTCATTTTATGCCTGAGCCCTATGCTGCTAGAGCCCTTGGAAAATTTTAATTCATGAAAATAATTTCTTTCACATTTTAAGCAGATTGTCTAGATGTGATAGATAAAAGTAATCTACAATGTAAAAATAAGCACTCAGAAAGAGTTGAGAAACAAGGAAGAACTGACAAAGCAGGGTCAAAGTAGATATACTGGAATGTTAATCTACTGAATTTTAAACAGCCTAAAGCTTCATTTTTCCCAATTGTGCTTACTGTTTGAGTACTTTGAATTGCTAATAATAGAAAACATAAAGCAACTTAAATAAGAGGATTTACTTTAGCATATTACCGAAATGTCCTGAGGTAGGTTTCAGGTAGAATAAAATAAAGGTTCTAGGTCTACATCTCTGACATTTCTCACCTCTGCCTTCTTACATGAGCTATGTTTTCAGGTTGGTTTCACTCAGGGTCACAATATGGATGTCATCAATGACTGGGGTCATAGTTCCTCACTTACATCCAGGAGAGAGAGAAAAGGGATATCATCCCATAGCAATCTAAAAAATTGCTGAGTGTTACACTGATTACCACTGTGCTAAATCCTGTGGCCAAGGGAATGCCATGTGCTGGTTGATTGAATTCTTTGTTACAAGTCAAGATTCACCACTAGAGTTTGGGATGAGATTAACTGCTACTAAATTACATGGCTGCTACACATAAGAGGAATGGCAAAAGGGATGTTGGAGAGACAACTAGAGTGTCCCCTATATGTATATGCCACGGTAGAAATTTTTAATGAAAAAGAAAATTTCATGACATAACTAAGAGACCATTTATCACATGGTATAGTTCGTTTTATAGAATGTACCAGATCCATAGCAGGCTATTATAATTAAAATTAGGCACACATAAGGGAAATCTCTTTTACTATGATGGCACAGTTGATTCAGTATAAACAGGTAATATGAAAAGTATTATTTGTATCATTAAAAAGCAAAGTTCTCAGTTTTAACATCCCAAGGTGTTTCTGGACAGAGTTTACACAATAGAAAACAAGGTCTCTCCAGGAACACAAAATGTGTGGTTGCTAATTCATCCCAATAAAATTAGAGAAACTAATTTTATGGACTCAGAAATGTCAGATCTCAGAATATTTTTAAAATAAAGGAGTATAAGGAGACTCATGATTGATTAAATAATAATAAGTCAAATGAAGGAAAGAGCCAATAGCACTCCCTAGGCTAGCACCTTCAGTCATTGTTACATAAGTTCTTATTGTCAAAATGGATTGTCAGAGATGACGGGAAGGAGAGAGGTTGATTAGGTGAAGCACAGAAAAAAATTTTTAATAGGTCTTTATTGGAGTATAATTGCTTCACAATACTGTGTTAGTTTCTGTTACACAACAAAGCGAATCAGCCATATGCATACACATGTCCCCATATCCCCTCCCTCTTAAGCCTCCCTCCCATCCTCCTTATCTCACCTCTCTAGGTCATCACAAAGCACCGAGCCAATATTACTGTGCTATGCTGCTGCTTGCCACCAGCCAACTATTTTACATTCAGTAGTATGTATATGTCGATGTTACTCTCACCTTGCCACAGCTTCGCCTTCCCACCCCATGTCCTCAAGTCCATTCTCTATGTCTACCTCTTTATTCCTGCCCTGCAACTAGGTTCATCAGTACCATTTTTTTTTTTTTTGGATTCCATATATGTGCGTTAGCATACAGTATTTGTTTTTCTATTTCTGACTTACTTCACTCTGTATGACACACTCTAGGTCCATTCACCTCACTACAAACAACTCAATTTCGTTCCTTTTTATGGCTGAGTAATATTCCATTGTATATATGTGCCACATCTTCTTTATCCATTCTTCTGTCAATGGACATTTAGGTTGGTTCCATGTCCTGGCTATTGTAAATAGTGCTGCAATGAACATTGTGGTACATGTCTCTTTGAATTATGATTTTCTCAGGGTATATCCCCAGTAGTGGGATTGCTGGGTCATATGGTAGTTCTATTTTTAAGTTGTTTAAGAAACCTACATAGTGGTTGTATCAATTTACATTTCCACCAACAGTGCAGATAATTTTTACATTGGTGAAACTATCCTGTATGATACTGTAATGGTGGATACATGACACCAGCAGCACAGAGGGTAACTTCATGTATGCAACTTTTAAAAAAATCACTTAGGAGGTCAGGAGGTCCCGAGATGGAATGAAGAATATGACTAAAGAATCTATCTATATTACAAATGTATTAACCTTCCTAAAGGGGATAGCGGGAAATGCTGCTGACCTAAGTAACTGGAAATATGTGGAGTCTATAAGACTAAAAGCAAAAGGAACTGCACATAGCACTATAAAGTTGTTTCCCATGGAGGTATGGGTTATCAATTCAAAAACCACTATATATGTATACTGAATAATTAAATAAGTGGATGGTAGAGGGATGGGAGCCAGGAGTCTCACTGTTGGAGTGGAAGGTCACAGAGAATCAAGAGGAGGAGGCTGCAATGATCCATGAGGTATGCATTTGAGTTGGAAACATCAGTATAAACTGATATTTAGCATAATATAAATATAGAGGGTTATATAGAGAAATAGCAATAGATTTGTGCATGTATATGGATTAGTATACACACATATATTTACTCATTTTATCAGCTTAAAAGGCCTAGAAGCCATCATGCCTCAGTAACAAGCAGCACATCTAGTGCCTAGGTCTTGGTTTCTAATACAATTTTCTATTCAAAAGAATCAAGGATCCTTGGAGAAATGGCTGATTCTAAGAATGGGAAAGGAAATATACAAGATGAACCTGTAGCACTGTGCAGTGCCATTAAACAAGGAAGTACACAAACAAAAACACAATAATGGGATATGTCAAAGGGACCCAAGAGCCAACTGAAAAACATCCCAATAGCTAAATCTGGAACAATTTGAGCAGCAAAATAAATAAAGTAGTATTGGATTATAACCCAAGTATAAAATAAATATCCATGATTCCATACTGTTATAAATAAATGATTGAATAAATAATACATGGGAGAGAATAGGCAACTATCCCATACAGAAGAATTCCAAACAATTTATGTAGACACTTAACCCTCAGGGATGGAGAGTATAACTCCTCACTCCTGAAGTGTGGCCTTCACATAGTGTCTTCCTTCCAAAGAGTGCAATAAGAGGGAAAAAGAGTAACATTACAGTGGAGAAACTTAACAAACACTAGCTCTACCTGGCTATCAAGGTTAACATCAACAGTGATAAGTCATGTTGATAGTATGGACCCTTGATATGGTGTGATGAGAATATTTTATCTCTGTGGTCTTCCTCCCCAAAATTTCTAACTTCAGTGTAATCCTGAAAAAATTAACATACAAATACCAATATAGGGAATACACAAAAGACCCAACTAGAACCTAGGACTTACCCTCTCCTGCCCCCTGCCACCAAAAAAATAAATAAATAAATAAAGCTGTCAAGGTCATAGAAAACAAGGAAAGTCTGGGAACCTGTCACAGCCAAGAGTAACTGAAGGCGACAAAATGGTTAAATGTAACATGGTATCAAGGATGGAATCCTGGGACAGAGGAAGTACCTGAGGCAAAAACTGAAGAAATCTAAGTATGGATTTTAATTAATAAAAGTGTATCAGTATTGGTTTGTTAGTCATGACAAAATGTACCATACTAATGTAAAATGTTAATAATAAGGGAAAACAGGTATAGGGTATATGTAATATTTTCACATTTTTTCTATAAATCTAAAACTATTTAATAATTAAATATTTATTAATTTTTAAAAAGTGAACTAGGAATAGAAATGAACTTCATTAAGTTTATGAAACTTATTAATAAAAAGCATCCATAGAACATACGGTGAGATTTCATATTCACTGCATTTAAAATTAGGAATGAAACCAAACAATGCCCCATTCCTGTTTCAAGATTGTCATGGGGGACCTAGTTAGTATATTACAATGAGGTCAAGAAATAAAATATGTATGATCACAAAGAAAAAATAAAATCTTTCTTATTCTCTTTTTTTAGAAAGGATAGTTATCAAGAGCTATGTTCAATTTTGGAAGGCCTAGTTAATGCTTTAGGTCATAAACTGTTGTTAAAAAGGATCATTTTGATTTAAAGTAACATAGGAGATGCAAGAGGGAAGAGATATGGGAACATATGTATATGTACAACTGATTCACTTTGTTATAAAGCAGAAACTAACACACCATTGTAAAGCAATTATACTCCAATAAAGATGTTAAAAAATAAATAAATAAATAAAGTAACATAAAAGCCAGCACATAATCAGTTGAATTACCTATGTTTCAATAGTAGTAAAAAAAGAGAAACTTTTCATATTCAATTGTTTAAAATGAATCAAAGAAGTCAATTCTTTCACTCTCTTTAAATAACTAAACCTTATAATAATGAAAACTATTAAAGCAAACCCTGGAAAAACTCCTCAACTATATTGTGGATTTAATTAATTGTCATTATTATATAAGTTGCTGTCAATAGAAGTCAACTTCAAATTTGCCTATTTAAGATGAAGAAACATTGTAGTAGTTATTGAGTATTTAAATTAGCACACATTTAAATGAAATTATTAGATTACAATAATGGTTTATTAACATTGTTAGAATATATTCAATAAAAGTAAATTTTCTGAAAGAGAAATATATTGCTTTGATCACTGATTCTTTTTATTCTATTCATTTTTTAATTTTTTCTAAAAGGTAAAAGTTCTCCACATTTTATTATACAAAGTATTCAGGATGATTTAATCCTTTCCTGTGTTTCCTGATTCATTCTGAGCATCACCTGTTATATACTGTTTCATAAACCTAGCTACAGATGTGTATTTTTGCCATCAGTTATTCTAAATGACTCCCAATAGCTATGTTTTTATATTAGTTGTTTCTGTATGTTTTCTTCATACCTAGTTGTTATTTCGCTCAAAAACGTTCAACAATATTTGTGATGTGCCCACAATTTGCCAAGAATATTCTAGTACTGAGGATATAGCAATGGACAAAGATTCTTGTCCTCATGATGTTTAGATTGTCATTTCATAGCATTGTCAGGATTTCTTTTTCTACTGATTTCCCTCCTCTCCATCTGCAATATTTGCAATCCACTGTAAATTCATAAGATTTCTTTTAATCTTGGTAAGAAAATCAGATACTGACCTCCTTAGATCGGTAACCTTACTCTGATGCACAAGAAATTATAAATAAATAGTACCAGAATAACAAATAACTATAGATGTTTCTTTGACGCTAAATGTTTTATTCACAAATTTCTGGCAGTGCCACTGGGTTTAAACAGAAAAAAGAATTAGAACTCTATAAGTAAGCTGGTATTAAACTTCAGACTACCATGCAGCCAGGAAAAATATGAGGCAACTCAACTTCCTGGTCAAGTAAAATGCTTTACTGAAATTTACACCTGCAAGCCTTCCCACATTCTGTTTACTCATCTATGGGGTTCTCACTCCAAGTTCACCCAGAAATTTTCTACTGTTCCTTTAAGATCCAGCACAAATTTCACTTCCTCTGGGATACTTTCTCTAGCTCCATCAGGCAAACGCACTGCTCCCTATTCTGGTCTCCTGTGGACATTGGTATGTATATTTATTTATTTTTTAAAATACATTTTTTATTGTTTAAATGTTTATTAAATAAAAAATATTAATTTAATAAAAATCTTAAAATAAAAAATTTAATTTAAAAATTGGTGTGTATATTTATTGTAACACACATAACACTGGTTTTTTTGTTTGGATATTTGGCTATACCTGTGCACTATGAACTCCAAAAGAATGGGGTGATGGGGTATTCCTGCTTCTTTTCTCTGAGCATTTAAAAGTCAATACATAGAATGGGTTTCCAAAATCTTTGATGGAGTTGGGTAGTCCAGTGGTAAGCAACATGAGCTATTAAGATTAAGCTCATGTCACTACTGAGCCTGCGCTCTAGAGCTCGTGTGTCACAACTACTGAGCCTGCGAGCCACAACTACTGAAGCCCGCGTGCCTAGAGCCCGTGCTCTGCAACAAGAGAAGTCACTGCAATGAGAAGCCCGCACAACGCAACGAAGAGTAGCCCCCTCTCGCCACAACTAGAGAAAGCCCACGTGCAGCAATGAGGAGCCAATGCAGCCAAAAATAAATAAATAAATTTATTTTTTAAAAAAAGGAAATCCTGCCATTTGCAACAATATAGATGAAACTTGAGAGCGTTCTGCTAAGTGAAATAAATCAGAGAAAGACAAATACTCTATGACCTCACTCACATGTAGAATCTAAAAAAAAACAAAACACAGCTCCTAGAAACAGAGGTTGGGGGTTAGGGGAGATGGTTGGTGGGAGAATTGGGTGAAGGAGGTCAAAAGGTAGAAACTTCCAGTTACAAGATAAATCAGTTCTTGGGATGTAATGTACAGCATGGTGACTATAGCTAACAATACTGTATTGTATATTTGAAAGTTAAGAGCATAGATCTTAAAGTTCTCAATACAAGGAAAAAACTTTGTAACTATGTGAGGTGATGGATATTTACTAAACTTACTGTGGCAGTCATTTAATAATTTATAATACATAAAATCATGATGTTGTATGCCTGAAATTTATACAAGGTTATATATCAAGTATATCGCAATAAAACTGGAAAAAAAGAAAAAAAAAGATTAAGCTCATGTCCTGCTCTATCACTGTATTCAAGGTAGCTGTGCAGCTTAAAGTAAGGCATTACTATTCCCCTGCCTCAGTGTTAGGGGCTATAAAGCTTAGATAATGATAGTTTCTATCTCATAGAGTTATTATATAATAAAAGAAATAATTAACCCAAAATATCTAAGAGTGCTCCAAAGAGCTTCACTAATGTTCACTGAGTATTATTCTTAAATTAATTTTAATTAAACTTACCAATCTGGTATGTAGGTAGTAAGATAACAATATTTATTGAACTACCATTGTAGACAGAGAAATAAATTCCATTGGGAAAAAATTAAAAGACCCAATTCCTGTCTGAGATAAGTTCAGAAACCTACAGTTAACACCATTCAATTGTTATAAATGCTGTGCACGTATTTCTTGGTTATGCATACATACTGATTTATGAACAACATATATAAACTCTACAATCTTACAAAATATTATAAACAAATACTCTACATTACGTGCAAATATTTTGTTGGATGTGTTTAAATTGAGGCATGTGTTTTGACAGGAAGAATTAGGAAAAGGCACTCTCTGTTTTCCAAATGTTCCTGCTTAAGACATGAGATTTACATTTACTCTAGGTAAAGATATTAAAGTAAATTAAAAATTCCTCACCTTATGATCATATGTATTTGCTAGAGTGAAGGAAATAGCTAAGGACATTTAGCTTATATATAAAATAGAAGCATAGGAGATTAATGTGAACATGTTTTTATTTGAATTATCAGAAAACTGATACACCTTGAAACTTCATTTTGCTTATGAAGGATCTAACGAAGAAACAAGTCCTTTAATATTGGGCCAATCATGTTGGCTAGTAAAATAAATTTTAAAAACCAAAGAACTTTGGTTATGGAGTTAAAGCTTAAATATCTGGTACTGAAACTTTAATATTCTTGTGCCAAACCTTCCTTAGAAATACTGTGAAAGTGTGCTGTGGTGCTCAGAGCTCCTCCTTTTAAAATAATAAAATATGAAAGCTTTTAATTTATTGTTAAATTCAGAGTGCCAGCTAAATTTATCATAAACTCTTGAAAATATGAAATAATGGCTTGCAGTTGCACTTTCCCAGATGATGAAGCAGGTTTATGGCAAGAACCAGAAGTTGATTTCCCATCAGTCCTGATCAGGCTCAATCAGCCAGGGATGAGCAAAAGCTGCCTGGAGCTCAGCTTTTAAAACAATGTGACAATGTAATAATTCCTTCCATCACAATGTTTCCTATCAGAAAAAAAGAAACAGCTGATTCCCAAATAATAATTGATCCCAGCATTCTGAGGCACAAGCCAGCCAAAACTTGTCTGATGGTTTTAATGCAAAATCACTACATATCAAGAATTCAAGTCCAGTTGTCTAGGGCTTTACAATCATGTGCAAAACACACTGTAGCCAGTGTGTTATGGCCATATCCTCTGATTGGCTGGCTGAGGATTTGGAAATCCTTGGTCATATTTATCTATTTCTGGTATCCCAGTAGGAGTTCAGTAATCTGAAGTTCTCTGCATCTTGCCAGCCAATGAGTGCTCAGGGAGAGTCATGCATTTGATAAAATTTGCTTTGAGAAAATCCCAGCCCCACATCTCCCTCCCTAAAAGGCTGGGGAGGGTACATGCTTTTCAGCGCTTTCGTTTTTCCCCTCAGCAGATAGTTGGGTCAGCATTAACACTGATGAGGACTAAGACAAGCGTTGTCCTCATGGGGCCTGTACACACAGGGAAAGTTACGGGACTCCCCAAAACCGCCAACGATTCCAGTTTTAGTACTCAGTTACAGGAAGGCTTGAAAGATAATGGAAAGAAGACAGACAAAAACATACCATTATTATGAGCAGCAAAGAAGGCATGAAAGAGACATTGTGTTGTTTTTCCCAGATTAAAAACAAATCTGCCACTTAAAATTAAAACTTTTGGTGTTATTCAAATTGCATTGAAAGAAGTTTAAAAATCTAAATATAGTTAAAAACACAGACTGTAGGTCTAGGAGAAAATGATCTAAGAGTCCTATTGCCTTACAGCTTTGTCTTTCCCCCTGTGCAACAGAACTACTACAGAATGTAAATCCCACTTGAATCCTTTTTTTTCTTAATTTAGCAAGAGCTGAAAAACCATCTTCGCTTTTCTATACTGTACCAGAGTATATGTCACTATGTATACATTAACCAGCACAAATTGTTTTAAACTGACAATAATGTCTGAGTCCTAATATAAAGAGTGGTTTTAAATACTGATGTTCATTCAAAAATGTATATCGCATGCTATTTAGGAATCAAAAATATATCTTTTCTATGTTGCAATCTGTATTAAATGGAATTTTTTAAAGTTTTGCCTATTGCTACAATATTCTTGAAAAGAGACTGAGTGATCTTATTCATGGGGCTTAGCATATTATAGTAAACTCATCAAGAGAAAATGTTTTTGAACACACATTTATAATAAAACACAGGACATACATATAAAGTAGGGCATTTGAATTACATTAAAAGACAAATATGGAAACTCACTAGTCTAGAAATTATATTTTACAGGAAACTATGGACATCTTGAAAACCTCAAGAAGGTGCAGACAAGAGCTTGATTATTTGGATATTTGCTGTACATGCTCCAAAATGTTCTTAGACAGCATGACCACCAAATTTTCTTTGTATATCATTGTAAATCTTATCTTTTGCCATTGCTCAGAAAAATTTGGAAGCTCTCTAAACATACAGTATAGAATTCTAACTTTAAAAATAATAGAGTATGTATGCATTCACACTGAGCAATCTACTATAGGAATAAATTCAAATTGACAAACATTAATGGAGCTTCTTCTCTATATATACAAAGTAGAGTATAGGTCCTCAGCTTCTGTGGGACCTGTCTGGCACTAGCTATGATCTAATGGTCCAATGGAATCATCCCAGGCATTCAGTCTGACACTATAGTCAAATCCTTATATCAAGGCTTATTGGTGAAACAATTATATCACAGGAAGAGAATTTGAAAAATACATCCTGAATTTAGCACATTACACTTTTCCTAAAGCAGCAGTAAAGACATAGTTTTTACTCAATGCATATTATTAAGTCAACCAAACTTGAACATTAATACTTATTAAATAGATTCATATTTTGTACCATTTCCATTTAGGATCATACTAAAATAATATATTTGTTCTTAATTTATTTCCTTCAGGGAATGTGAACATACTCAACTAAATTGATGAGGTAAACATACTAGCTTTGAGTTTAGAGACTAGAAAGTACATGCACTGGGCGTCCCTGGTGGCACAGTGGTTGAGAATCTGCCTGCCAACGCAGGGGACACGGGTTCGAGCCCTGGTCTGGGAGGATCCAACATGCCGCGGAGCAACTAGGCCCGTGAGCCACAACTACTGAGCCTGCGCGTCTGGAGCTTGTGCTCCGCAACAAGAGAGGCCGTGACAGTGAGGCCCGCGCACCGCGATGAAGAGTGGCCCCCGCTCGCCGCAACTAGAGAAAGCCCTCGCACAGAAATGAAGACCCAACACAGACAAAATAAATAAATAAATAGATATCGTTCCCTTTAAAAAAAAAAGAAAGAAAGAAAGTACATGCCCCAGTTTTGCTGGGACAAAGCAATGTAGAGGAAACATGGGCAATTTCTCAGAAGCTCAGATTCAGAGTACTATGATTTCAAATAAATACTGTTCATCTAAGTGACTCACTCCTAGTGGATGGTTGAGAACCACTTCAAATGCCCTCTTCCTAATAGATATCTCATCTCTTCTTCACATAGTGTTTATGTATAAAAAGTCATCATTAAGTGTTCATAGCTTTTATTATTAACTTATAACAATTTCCAAGGTAATAAGGTTACCAATTGTACAAATAGAACAGATAGAGTCCATGGAATCTTTCAAACTTAAAGATTCTGGTTTGTTCTTATAGCTTTCATTTTGCCTCCTTGCTCTTGTTCTTATTTAATCTTGAACTGTCAACATTAGTAATATCAATGCCTAACAAGACACTGATTACAAAAGATTTTATAAAGGAATTTGTATTGATATAGTTAATTTACTACATCCGGAGGTCACTTTCTAAAAACAAAACCCTGAAATATGACATAACTATACTGTCCACTTTATATATATTTTCTCATTTTACCTCATAACAAATCTTTGGGGTATATATTATCATTTATCCCATTTTACAGATGAGAAAAAAAAAAAGATTTGAAAGTTTGTCACTTTCCCAAGATCACAGAGCTTGTAGTTTTTCTGCCACCAAGCCTATACTTTTCACGACTACGCCATGCAGCCAAAAAAACCAAAAAACAAAATGGTGTTTGCGTTTACATCAACACAAAGACAGTGTAACTGTCTTCCCACTAAGAAGAGGTTTCTCTCCCCATCTGAACAGTCATGGTTCAGAGGTCAGCAAACTATACTCCAAGGGCCAAATCCAGTTAATCACTTACTTTTGTAAATACAGGGTTTTTTTGGAACAGAGCTACACTCATTCTTGCCCATTATGTATGACTGCCTTCACATTACAATAGGAGAGTTAAGTTGTTGCAACAGATACCCTCTGGCCCGCAAAGCCTAAAATACTATCTGACACTTTATGGAAGATATTTGCCAACCTCTAATACATGAATGACAAATAAAATATAGGGAAGTGGTGACGTAAAGTGTCTTGATTGGTGGAGGGTCTTTTGCTAAATACCAACTTGTAGATGCATGTCAAGAAGAATGGGATTTATGGAACAAATATAAATGAAGCACAGGAATTAGGAAGGATGGAAATCAAGGCTAAGGTGAACACATCCACAGAGCACTCACAGGAGCATCTGGAACAGGCCAAGTTGCCTGCTGACTTTTTTTTTTAACATCTTTATTGGAGTATAATTGCTTTATAATGGTGTGTTAGTTTCTGCTTTATAACAAAGTGAATCAGCTATACATATACATATGTCCCCATACCTCTTCCCTCTTGCATCTCCCTCCCTCCCACTCTCCCTAACCCACACCTCTAGGTGGTCACAAAGCACTGAGCTGATCTCCCTGTGCTATGCGGTTGCTTCCCACTAGCTATCTATGTTACGTTTGGTAGTGTATATGTGCCCATGCCACTCTCTCACTTTGACACATCTTACCCTTCCCCCTCCCCATATCCTCAAGTACATTCTCTAGTAGGTCTGCATCTTTATTCCCGTCTTGCCTCTAGGTTCTTCATGACCATTTTTTTTTTTTTTTTAGATTCCATATATATGTGTTAGCATATGGTATTTGTTTTTCTCTTTCTGACTTCACTCTGTATGACAGTATCTAGGTCCATCCACCTCACTAAAAATAACTCAGTTTCGTTCCTTTTTATGGCTGAGTAATATTCCATTGTATATATGTGCCACATCTTCTTTATCCATTCATCTGTTGATGGACACTTAGGTTGCTTCCACGTCCTGGCTATTGTAAATAGAGCTGCAATGAACATTTTGGTACGTGACCCTTTTTCAATTATGGTTTTCTCAGGGTATGTGCCCAGTAGTGGAATTGCTGGGTTGTATGGTAGTTCTATTTTTAGCTTTTTAAGGAACGTCTTTACTGTTCTCCATAGTGGCTGTATCAATTTACATTCCCACCAACAGTGCAAGAGGGTTCCCTTTTCTCCACACCATCTCCAGCATTTATTGTTTGTAGATTTTTTGATGATGGCCATTCTGACCAGTGTGAGGTGATACCTCATTGTAGTTTTGATTTGCATTTCTCTAATGATTAATGATGTTGAGCATTCTTTCATGTGTCTGTTAGCAATCTGTATATCTTCTTGGAGAAATGTCTATTTAGGTCTTCTGCCCATTTTTGGATTGGGTTGTTTGATTTTTTAATATTGAGCTTCATGAGCTGCTTGTAAATTTTGGAGATTAATCCTTTGTCAATTGCTTCACTGGCAAATATTTTCTCCCATTCTGAGGGTTGTCTTCTGGTCTTATTTTTGGTTTCCTTTGCTGTGCAAATGCTTTGAAGTTTTATTAGGTCCCATTTGTTTATTTTTGTCTTTATTTCCATTTCTCTAGGAGCTGGGTCAAAAAGGATCTTGCTGTGATTTATGTCATGGAGTGTTCTGCCTATGTTTTCCTCTAAGAGTTTGATGCTGTCTGGCCTTACATTTAGGTCTTTAATCCACTTTGAATTTATTTTTGTGTATGGTGTTAGGGAGTGTTCTAATTTCATTCTTTTACATGTAGCTGTCCAGTTTTCCCAGCACCACTTATTGAAGAGGCTGTCTTTTCTCCACTGTATATTCTTGCCTCCTTTATCAAAGATAAGGTGACCATATGTGCGTGGGTTTATCTCTGGGCTTTCTATCCTGTTCCATTGATCTATGTTTCTGTTTTTGTGCCAGTACCATGTTGTCTTCATTACTGTAGCTTTGTAGTATAGTCTGAAGTCAGGGAGCCTGATTACTCCAGTTCCGTTTTTCTTTCTCAAGATTGCTTTGGCTATTTGGGGTCTTTTGTGTTTCCATACAAATTGTGAAATTTTTTGTTCTAGTTCTGTGAAAAATGCCAGTGGTAGTTTGATAGGGATTGCATTGACTCTGTAGATTGCTTTGGGTAGTAGAGTCATTTTCACAATGTTGATTCTTCCAATCCAAGAACATGGTCTATCTCTCCATCTATTTGTATCACTTTAATTTCTTTCATTAGTGTCTTATAATTTTCTGCATACAGGTCTTTTGTCTCCTTAGGTAGGTTTATTCCTACGTATTTTATTCTTTTTGTTGCAATGGTAAGTGGGAGTGTTTTTTTAATTTCACTTTCAGATTTTTCATCATTAGTGTATAGGAATGCCAGAGATTTCTGTGCATTAATTTTGTATCCTGCTACTTTACCAAATTCATTGATTAGCTCTCATAGTTTTCTGGTAGCATCTTTAGGATTCTCTATGTATAGTATCATGTCATCTGCAAACAGTGACAGCTTTATTTCTTCTTTTCCGATTTGGATTTCTTTTATTTCTTTTTCTTCTCTGATTGCTGTGGCTAAAACTTCCAAAACCATGTTGAATAAAGTGGTGAGAGTGGGCAACCTTGTCTTCATCCTGATGTTAGTGACGATGGTTTCAGTTTTTCACCAATGAGGACGATGTTGGCTGTGGGTTTGTCATATATGGCCTTTATTATGTTGAGGAATGTTCCCTCTATGCCTACTTTCTGGAGGGTCTTTATCATAAATGGTGTTGAATTTTGTCAAAAGCTTTTTCTGCATCTATTGAGATGATCATATGGTTTTTCTCCTTCAATTTGTTAATATGATGTATCACGTTAATTGATTTGCATATATTGAAGAAGCCTTGCATTCCTGGGATAAATCCCACTTCATCATAGTGTATGATCCTTTTAATGTGCTGTTGGATTCTGTTTGCTAGTATTTTGTTGAGGATTTTTGCATCTATGTTCATCAGTGATATTGGCCTTTAGCTTTCTTTCTTTGTGACATCTTTGTCTGGTTTTGGTATCAGGGTGATGGTGGCCTCGTAGAATGAGTTTGGGAGTGTTCCTCCCTCTGTTATATTTTGGAAGAGTTTGAGAAGGATAGGTGTTAGCTCTTCTCTAAATGTTTGACAGAATTCGCCTGTGAAGCCATCTTGTCCTGGGCTTTTGTTTGTTGGAAGATTTTTAATCACAGTCTCAATTTCAGTGCTTGTGATTGGTTTGTTCATATTTTCTATTTCTTCCTGGTGCATTCTTGGAAGGTTGTGCATTTCTAAGAATTTGTCCATTTCTTCCAGGTTGTCCATTTTATTGGCATAGAGTTGCTTGTAGTAATCTCTCATGATCCTTTGCATTTCTGCAGTGTCAGTGGTTACTTCTCCTTTTTCATTTCTAATTCTATTGATTTGAGTCTTCTCCCTTTTTTTCTTGATAAGTCTGGCTAATGGTTTATCAATTTTGTTTATCTTCTCAAAGAACCAGCTTTTAGTTTTATTGATCTTTGTTATCATTTCCTTCATTTCTTTTTCATTTATTTCTGATCTGATCTTTATGATTTCTTTCCTTCTGCTAACTTTGGGGTTTTTTTGTTCTTCTTTCTCTAATTGCTTTAGGTGTAAGGTTAGGTTGTTTATTTGAGACGTTTCTTTTTTCTTGAGGTAGGATTGTATTGCTATAAACTTCCCTCTTAGAACTGCTTTTGTTGCATCCCATAGGTTTTGGGTCATTGTGTTTTCATTGTCATTTGTTTCTAGGTATTTTTTGATTTCCTATTTGATTTCTTCAGTGATCTCTTGGTTATTAAGTAGTATGTTGTTTAGCCTCCACGTGTTTGTATTTCTTACAGATTTTTTCCTGTAATTGATATCTAGTCTCACAGCATTGTGGTTGGAAAAGATACTTGATATGATTTCAACTCTCTTAAATTTACCAAGGCTTGATTTGTGACCCAAGATATGATCTATCCTGGAGAATGTTCCATAAGCACTTGAGAATTATGTGTATTCTGTTGTTTTTGGATGGAATGTCCTATAACAATCAATTAAGTCCATCTTGTTTAATATATAATTTAAAGTTTGTGTTTCCTTATTTATTTTCATTTTGGATGATCTGTCCATTGGTGAAAGTGGGGTGTTAAAGTCCCCTACTACGATTGTGTTCCTGTTGATTTCCCCTTTTATGGCTGTTAGTATTTGCCTTATGTATTGAGGTGCAAAGTACCTCAGTGTTGGGTGCATAAATATTTACAATTGTTATATCTTCTTCTTGGATTGATCCCTTGATCATTATGTAGTGTCCTTTGTCTCTTGTAATAGTCTTTGTTTTAAAGTCTATTTTGTCTGAAATGAGAATTGCTACTCCAGCTTTCTTTTGATTTCCATTTGCATGGAATATCTTTTTCCATCCCTTCACTTTCAGTCTGTATGTGTCCCTAGGTCTGAAGTGGGTCTCTTGTAGACAGCATATATATGGGTCTTGTTTTTGTATCCATTCAGCCAATCTCTGTCTTTTGGTTGGAGCATTTAATCCATTTACATTCAAGATGATTATTGATATGTATGTTCCTATTACCATTTTCTTAATTGTTTTGGGTTTATTATTGTAGGTGCCTGCTGACTTTTAATCTATTGAATTAAATGGACTCATGTGATCTTTGTTGACCAGCTCTGTGTATGCAGCTCTATGAAATCCTTCTCTGAGTAAGGCCTTACAATAGTTGTTGTTACTCTTCAAATTTATTCATACTTTCCATGTAAACTTATATTGTACATGGTATCAGGAAAAGAAAAGTCTCCATTCCACTACAGAGTTGATTATTTTCCAATTTTAAGGAATAAAGTGGTCTTGTCTGAAAATTTTTAAGTAGGTGTAGAATTATGTCCCTCTCTATTGTTAATACAATCGGATGATTTTGATCATTAGCTCTAATCATTGATTTACACAGCAGTTAGCCTCTGGAAGTAACTCTAAAAGCGAAATCCCAGTGGAACACTGACTTGCCTTAATACAGTATATGTATCCAATGGAATTTAAACATTTCCAGGTTGAAAAAGGACTTAACTTAGATAATGAGTGTGCACGTGCTCACACACACATCCTCGCCCACACATACATACCATCACATACAGCAAGAAGCTCACAGAAATTTTAACATCCTACATTATTGGCACATTTCCAGTGAATTAAAAAAAAAAAAAAAGCAGCAAAATTCCTAGATGATGACACAGTTTCCCAAATCACTTCCCAGCTTTTCCCTGAGCCACTAGTTCTTAAAACATGAAAGAAGAGAGGGCACTTTTCATTTGAAAAAATGGTCTATAAAGTTCATATGGGAGGGAGAGAGCATTTGTCAAAGTGATTAAGTCCATGTGTGAAGTACTAAGTGAAACCTTCAGGCATTCTGTCGCACGTTATTTTCACTTTTCTTCAATTTACACAGCCATGTGGGTGGCCACATGTCTATTTGTTTTGTTTGTTTTTCAACAAGTGAAACTAGAGGTTGAGAAGTGGAGGTTAGAGGGGCACGTTTTTTAACTCATAGGAGTCATTGTTTTATTATTTTCAGATTAAGTCGATATGCAATTGAACAAGTTCTCTCATTAGCTGAACCCAGAAACAGATGGCAGTTGTGCTTATGAGGTTACTTCGTGCAGCTCATGTATTTGAGTACATTTTTATCTTTCCTTTTGCTTACACAACGTTACACCCTCCACTTACACAGCTGGCATCCTAAGACAAAGAGAGTGAGAATATCAATCTTTATATAAGAATTTCATAGAGAGAAAAAAACAGAGTCCTTATCATGTTGATGCTACAGTTGTTGCTCCTAAAGAGCATTCACATAAATTTCTTAATTTACATAATTTAAGAAAATTAAATATTACATTGGATACTATGATTAGTCTTACATATTAAGTGTGGTTAGCAATGAACAATTTGAAAACTAAAATTTTGAGAAGTCAATCCCTCTTTAATACACTCTGTTAAATGTCTATCATGTAAACAGTCCTATCATGTAAAAGAAACTGGTCTAAGAAATCTGCACTTGTAGCAAAATGTATGATAAATTACTAATAAACTACTATTCAGTGACAGTATGTTTCTCATTTTAAATATCACTTTTTGATAGAGTTTTACATGACTTTAATAATTCATTCTGGCAAGGAATTCTAACCAAGGATTTCTACTATTTCACTCAGCTTAGTTTCACTTTTATATCTATGTAAAAAGGAATAAAGTGGAGTAAAGGAAACAATCCAAAAATAAAAGCCTGACATCTCACAGTGTAAAAATGGTGGCATATGATTTATCTAAATGAATATTTTCCTTTTTCAGATATTTCATTTTTTTTACCCTAATGAGTTTATCATAACTTCTCTGTTCAAGGAACAATATCATGATCATTCCGGCAACAGCCCTCTTTTGTTTTGTTTTGTTATTTTTCTCGTTCATTTTTCATCACAATGTTCATCTCACCCTATTCCATATACACCATATCTTTTAATGTGCTTTATCTGCTTACTTGCATATTCATGTACCCTCTCAAAAATGTAGGTTTTCTGGGTGTGGGATTGTATTTTAATGTATACAGATGGTACTTTGCTATAGTAATTATACTGGTTTTTAAATTTTTAATCAAAAATCAATTTTGAACATCAACACAAGTTTCTGTAGATATTTACACATCAATTGTTTTTACTGGCTGATAACACTTTGTATATATGTACACTGTATTTAATCTATGTGTTCCATAATGATGAACACATGGGTTATCACCAACTCCTCAACAACCACAAAAATACTCCCCTACTTCCTTCATGCTTTTGACTTTATGGACCTATGCAAGAAATTCTCTGGAATATATGCTTAGGATTTCCGTATAAATGCATAATTTCATTAAGCTCTATTAACTGCTCTCCAGAATGACTGTATTGTTTTGGTCTCCTATAAACAGATCATGAGGCTTCCTGTTTCCACACATCTACACATTCACTTCGAATTACCTGACATAGCTGCCAATCTGATGAATTAAAGCTAGCAAAAAACCCTTTTTCCCTCCTCTGTTTATTAGTGAGATTGATAATCACCCTTTTTATGGTCATTAGCCTACTTATATATTTCTCTTCTGTGAATTGTCCATCCATACACTTCATCTATTTTTTTTCATAAGGGTTTCTTGTCTTTTTTCTTGATTTGCAGAAGTTCCCTCTGCTTTCCAGATATTAAAACTATACTCATTTGAAATATTCTCTAAATCCATCATCTATGTCCTTGAACATATATTTAATGTGGGCACATCCATCAGTTTCCTTTTGATTTCTGGCTAGAACATTTATCTTAAGAAGTCTTTCCCCACTTCATGGTTACAGACATTCTCCCGTCTGTCTATGCGTGTGTGCGTATGTGTGTGTGTGAATACACATACACATATGTATTTCATTGTATTATTTTTCTATTTAAGGCTTAGCTATTTGGATTCCACTTTTGTATAAGCTTTTTATTACTTATTTTTTAATTTAGTAGGCCATTTTTCCCAAGACAATCACACAACTCATCTTTGCTCATTGATTTGTGATGTTATCTTTGTCATAGATCAATTTTTCCTATACATACGACTCAACACATCAACTCTGTAATATTTTCCTTTCATCTATTTACATGTTTTTATTTTTAGGCCCACAGTTTTATTTTTTATTGAAGTAAAACAAATATATGAAAGGTACACAAAACATGACAGTACAGCTAAATGAGTAAAACTGATTAAGAAATAAAATATTACTAGCACCCTTCCAGTCTATATACCATTCCACCTGCCCAAAGATAATAACTCTCCTGAGCTTTAACACTATGATTATTTAGAAGTGTGTTAGTTAATTATCAGATATATGGTAAGCTTTAGTAACTATTTATTCATAGAGTAATTCTACTATGGTAGAGAACACACTCTGTGTGATTTCACACTTTTGAAATATGTTGACACATACTTTATTCTCCAGCCTAAGGTCAATTTTTATAAACGTTTCATGTATACTTTAAGATAATGTCTTCTGTTGTTTATTGCTCTTCTTGCTCAATATTCTACATGCTTAATGATTTTTTTTGCTTATTCCATCAATTTTCAGAGGTATATTAAGATTTCCCACTAAATGTATGGCATTCATTTTTCATTTCAAAATCCCTAATTTTTATATATTGAGAATATTTTATTATATAAATATATATTTTGAATTTATATATCTTCCTGGTAAATTGACTTTTTATCATTATAAAATCATTAATCACTATGAAATATTCATCTTACTGCTAATTTTGGCTTAAATCTTCTATCTTATCATTTGCTTTCTGTTTGTCCTTCCTGTCCTGTGTTTGCTTTTTCTCTCTTTTCATAGTTTATTTTTGATTGAATGTCTATCTCAGATAGAATTATTCTATTAATTTCAGATTTCTTGTATGGTGACTCTAGAAATTACAATATGCACCCATGCATGCGTTCCCAGTTAAATATCCTTGACTACTAAAATTTGTACCTTATTTTCTCCAGGAAAATGCAAGGATGTTCAAATGCCTTTTCTTTATTCCTGTCCTTCTCATACTGACTTATGTACTAGTGTAGTTCTTACGCACTTGTGTTTAATTATATACATATTTTAAACCTACACATCATTATTAGTGCTTTTAGTCAAAATATATTTAGATTTATCCTTATATTTTCCTTTATTGTGGTTTATCATTACTTCTTAATATCTGAGATTCCAAGATTATTTGCCTTCTGATTGAAGGAACACACTCTATTTTTTCTTTACTACATATATTGATATAATAATGATGAATCCTCACATTTTCTGTTTGTTTATAAATATATTTAGAGAAACCTGGAAGAACATCAACTGCACTCTAAAAATCCAGATCACCTACAAAATAATAAGTTTTCTTGACCTCATGAGAGAGAGAAGTCACACAGAACTCAAGAAGTATTAATTCCACAGACGGCAAATCCTTTTGAAAAGAGACAGAAAGCACAGACTGGAAAAGCATAGGAAGAAGAGCTGTTACCCATACAAATGGATAAGGAAAAATAAGCTGAAATTTTAATTTATTTCTAAAGGCTAGGTATAGGAAAGAATATAGAACCCCTGGCCACCCAGACACAAGGTAAGGTCACACTTACAATCAACTACCCATGGATCTCTAGCTGGTATGCACATGAAAAGGGAAGACGGCATTAGAGAAACCCTTGCTTGTGGCATGCAGAAGCATGCAGAAGGAGCACAATCACTGCTATAGGAGTCACAAAGGATCACTTCCTCCTGCTTTAGCTCACTGTTTCTGGTGGGCAAAAGTCCCAAACTCCTGGGGGAGGAGCAGAAATCTTTGTCACTCCCACTGCGCACTAAAGACACACTGCTGGAGGAAGTAAAAGAAATGTGTCTTTATTTCATTTTAGAAGGATGTGTTCAATGACCAAGTTGACCATTACATACTTCTTTTCACTGGTTTAAAAATATAATTCTGTGATTTTCTGGTTTCTGTTATTTCTGTTAGTCTTACTTTTGCTCCTCTGAAAATAATTTCTCTTTTAAACTTTAAAAATTGCATTGTTGCCTGGTTTCAACAGTTTTATTACAATGTTGAGATGTCATTTCCTCTAATTATCATGTTTGAAATATGTACTGCTTTCAAATTTGTGATCTATGACTTTTATCAGTTTTTAAAAAATTCTCAGACACTTTCTCTTCAAGTGTGTTCAAGAAGTTCATTTACTTCTGGGATCTCAATTACACATATGTTAGATCTTCTTGCTCTTCCTTTATCTCTCTTGGCTTATCTTTTGTGTTTTCCAAACTTTTGTCTCTACACAGTTTTTCTGAATAATTTCTTCTCTGGTGTTTTACAGTTTTACATTTGCTCTTCATCTATATCAAATTTGCCATTAACTTCACCCACTAAGTACAAAATTTTGGTTATTATTTTTTTTCAATTCTATAATTTCTATGAATACCTTAAAAAATAATGTCTAGTTCTCTGCCAAATGCTCTAATGCTAACATTTATGACTGATTTTTTGTTTGTTTGTTTGTTAGATAATACATAAGAAAAACTTCTGAAGATAATTTGAAACATAGGATGATGATAACTTTCCCCAGAGAAAACTTGTATATGTTTTCAGGATGGTAGAGGCATTATCATTAGTGATTATTAATCTGATTAGAGATTAAGACTATTTGAAGTTGGGCCTCAGTATTTATGACATCTGACCTATTTCCACTTCATCCTTACTGTTATGGCTTAGTCCATTTTGGCCCCCACCTAATTCCTGGGAGGTACCAGGCTTCTCTTCATAAAGTTGCAAACTCCAATTTTTGTCCTTCTAGCTGCTTTAATTTATTTAAAACTTTATTCCACTTTTCAGACTCCCAGATACTTCTTCATGAATTGGTTTATGCCCCTACAGGAAAAACAGCACCAAATCTGTCTTACCTCTCTGAGCTTCATTTTACTACTGGATGTTGTCCCAATATTTTATTTTATACCTTTCTTTCCCTTTCAAATATAACTTTTTTTTAATGTTTTGCCTACCTTTTCTAGTTATACTCTGATGAAGATTAGTTCAAAAGATCTATTACCACATACAGACTTTCCAAGATGGCAGAGGAGTAGGAGGATGTGGAGTTCACCTCTCCCCACAAATGCATCAAGAACACATCTACGAGTGGAACAGTTCTCACAGAGCACCTGCTGAACACTAGCAGAGGACCTCGGACACCTAAAAGGACAAGAAAGATCCCCATGTAACTGGGTGGGACAAAAGAAAGAAGAAGGGAAAAGGAAGAGGAGAGGAAGAAGGACAGGACCTGCACCCCTGTTGGAAAACTGAAGGTAAAGAGAGGTTCTGGCATCTGGGGAAGCCCTCCTCACCAGCAGGGAGGTCAGCTGGGACAGAAGGGGAGCTTCAGGAGCTCGGAGGAGAGCCCTGCAACCAGTCTGTGGCAGGTAGGACAGAGTGAGACCTACATAGATGGTCCATGCCACAGCCCTGCATGCCCCAGCCTGAGACAGGTGTCTGCCAGTGCATACAGGGGCCAGGTACTGGAACGTGGGGTTGGAGAACAGACTCGAGGAGGGGACTGCTGTTGACTGTGAGGAGACAGCCTGAAGGGATGGGAGTGAGGAGCTCCGCAACCAGGAATGCTCGTGGAGGAAGCCCAGACTGCCACAGAGGCAAAGTGCCATTGCTGGATGACGCAAAAAGGGTGGGGCTGCCATTACAACCTCGCTCTTCACGCGATGGCCCCTGCTTCCACTGGCAACAAGGAGGGCTCCCGCTGTAGCCAGCTAGCGCGCCCCTACCATTACCTCCTCCACCTCCTCCCCCAACTGGGCGACCCGCTCACCCCCATCACTTCCTGATGGGTTCTTGCGTTCCAATCACTATCTCAGCAGCCTGCCGTCTGGGCGGCCTGCTCACCCCTATCACCAACTTGGGCTTCTTCCTGCCTGAGAGACTCCTGTGCTCTGGCAATCTCTGGAGCAGACTCCACTGGGAAGAACACATGCAGAGGTGGGACTGAAATTACAGCTAAGCCCCAGGGGCCACGTGACTAAGGAGAGCTAAAGTCTCTCCTCATGGCTGCGCCAACCACAGAGTTATAACCCTGCTGACAGCTTCTTAAATTCAGCACCTGCAAAACATCTAAACGGACAAGCGCTTCTATAGATGGGATGGGTCTGGCTTTAGCAGCTGTGGGCTTTGTGGGAATGTACACATGGGGGTTGGGCCAGGCCAGAGTCTGAGCAGCCTCCATAGCTCCCCCAGCCGGTTCAGGTACACGATTACTGCAGTCCTGGGACCTGACCTCAGCAGATCTGCACCAGTGGCTTGGTGAAAACAATGCCTGAGAGTCACCAGGGCCAACTGCCGGCATATCCACAGTTCAGGTGGGACCAAGAGCAGTGCCAACAACAGTTTCCTTTGTGAGCCCGCACAGTGGGCAAAAGGGGACACAACAGAGCACAGTCACAGGTGAAGAGCTGCAGAGGAGAAATACTCAGTGGCTTCTCTTGCAGTGGGAGTGCTCCAATCCAAGCTGCCTCACACTGCAGATCAGAAACACAGCTAAGAAACAGATCTGGGGGCCTCTGCTCCAACAACCAAGGAGCAGACCCCACTCCTGACAGGGCAGTGACAACCACAGAGCAAAGGGGAGGCCCCGCTCAATATCCAGGGAAGGCTCTGGTCACCACAACACCAGTCAAGCCCCTATCAAGGGGATAATGGCACTTGCCTCTGGACCAACCTCACTGACCAGGGTGCAGACAGCAGAAGCAAGAAGAACTACAATCTTACAGCCTGTGAAAAGGAGACCACAAACACAGGAAGCTGGACAAAATGAGAAGACAAAGAAATATGTTGCAGACAAATGAGCAAGATAGAAACCTACAAGAAAAACTAAATCAAGAGGAGATAGGGGGGCTTCCCTGGTGGCACAGTAGTTGAGAATCTGCCTGCCAATGCAGGGGACACAGGTCTGAGCCCTGGTCTGGGAGGATCCCACATGCCACAGAGCAGCTGGGCCCATGAGCCACAATAACTGAGCCTGCACATCTGGAGCCTGTGCTCCGCAACAAGAGAGGCCATGACAGTGAGAGGCCTGCGCACCGCGATGAAGAGTGGCCCCCACTTGCCGCAACTAGAGAAAGCCCTCACATAGAAACAAAGACCCAACACAGCCATAAATAAATAAATAAATAAATAAATAAATAAATAAATAAATAAAAATTAAAAAAAAGAGGAGATAGGCAGGGACTTCTTTGGTGGCACAGTGTTAAAATCCGCCTGTCAATGCAGGGGACATGGGTTCGATCCCTGGTCCAGGAAGATCTCACATGCCATGGAGCAACTAAGCCCATGCACCACGACTACTGAGCCTTCACTCTAGAGCCCATGAGCCACAACGACTGAGCCCATGTGCCACAACTACTGAAGCCCATGTGCCTAGAGCCTGTGCTCCACAACAAGGGTAGCCACCTCAATGAGGAACCTATGCACTGCAATGAAGAGTAGCCCCTGCTCACTGTAACTAGAGAAAGCCCACATGCAGCAACGACTACCCAACACAGCCAAAAAATAAATAAATAAAATAAATAAATTTAAAAAGCAGAGGAGATAGGAAATCTACCTGAAAAAGAATTCAGAGTGATGATAGTAAAGATGATCCAAGATCTCAGAAAAAGAATGGAAGCAAGGATTGAGAAGATACAAGAAATGTTTAACAAAGACCTAGAGGAACTAAAGAACAAACAAACAGAGATGAACAACACAACAACAGAAATGAAAAATACACTAGAAGGAATCAATAGCAGGATAACTGAGGCAGAAGAATGGATAAGAGAGCTGGAAGGCAGAATGGCAGAAGTCACTGCCACAAAACAGAATAAAGAAAAAAGAATGAAAAGAAATGAGGACAGTCTCAGAGACCTCTGGGACAACATTAAATGCACCAACATTCGAATTACAGGGGTCCCAAGGAAGAAGAAGAAAAAGAGAAAGAGCCTGAGAAAATATTTGAAGAGTGCACTTCTCAAGTGAGCACAGAACATTCTCCAGGATAGATCACAGCTAGGGTCACAAATCAAGCCTCGATAAATTTAAGAAAATTGAAATCATATCAAGCATCTTTCCCAACCACAACACCATGAGATTAGAAAATAACAGGAAAAAAAAAAAACTGTAGAAAACACAAACACATGGAAGCTAAACAATATGTTACAAAATAACCAATGGATCACTGAAGATATCAAAGAGGAAATCAAAAAATACCTAGAGACAAATGACAATGAAAACACGATGATCCAAAACCGATGGGGTGCAGCAAAAGCTTGTTCTAACAGGGAAGTTTATAGCAATAAAATATTACCTCAAGAAACAAGAAATATCTCAAATAAACAACCTAACTTTACACCTAAAGAAACTAGAGAAAGAAGAACAAACAAAACCCAAAGTGAGTAGAAGGAAAGAAATCATAAAGATCAGATCAGTAATAAATGAAATAGAGATGAAGAAAAGAATAGCAAAGATCAATGAAACTAAAAGCTGGTTCTTTGAGAAGATAAAAATTGATAAACCTTTAGACAGACTCATCAAGAAAAAAAGGGATAGGACTCAAATCAATAAAATTAGAAATGAAAAAGGACAATGGACACCACAGAAATACAAAGGATCATAAGAGATTACTACAAACAACTATACACCAATGAAATGGACAACCTAGAAGAAATGGACAAATTCTTAGAAGTGCAATCTTCCAAGACTAAACCAGGAAGAAATAGAAAATGAACAGACCAATCACAAGTACTGAAATTGAAACTGTGATTAAAAATCTTCCAACAAACAAAAGTTCAGGACCAGATGGCTTCACAGGCAATTTCTACCAAACATTTAGAGAAGAGTTAACACCTACCTTTCTGAAACTCTTCCAAAAAATTGCAGAGGAATGAACACTTCCAAGCTCATTCTCTGAGGCCACCATCACCTTGATACCAAAACCAGACAAAGATATCATAAAAAAGAAAATTACAGGCCAATACCACTGATGAGCATAGATGCAAAACTCCTCAACAAAATACTAGCAAACCGAATCCAACAACACATTAAAAGGATCATACATCATGATCAAGTGGGATTTATCCCAGGAATGCAAAGATTTTTTTAATATCCATAAATCAATCAGCATAATACACCACATCAACTAACTGAAGAATAAAAATTATATGATCATCTCAGTAGATGCAGAAAAAGCTTCTGACAAAATTCAGCACCCATTTATGGTAAAAACTCTCCAGAAAGTGGGCATATAGGGAACCCACCTAAACATAATAAAGGCCATATACGACAAACCCACAGCAAACATCAATCTCAATGGTGAAAAACTGAAAGCATTTCCTCTAAGATCAGGAACAAGACAAGGATGTCCACTTTAACCACTATTATTCAACATAGTTTTGGAAGTCTTAGCCATGGCAATTAGAGAAGAAAAAGAAATAAAAGGAATACAAATTGGAAAAGAAAAAGTAAAACTGTCATGTGTTGCAGATGACATGATACTATACATAGAGAATCCTAAAGGTGCCACCACAAACTACTACAGCTCATCAATGAATTTGGTAAAGTTGCAGGATACAAAATTAATGCACAGAAATCTCTTGCATTCCTATACACTAACAATAAAAGATCAGAAAGAGAAATCAAGGAAACAATCCCATTTACCATCACATCAAAAAGAATAAAATATCTAGAAATAAACCTACCTAAGGAGATAAAAGACCTGTACTCCGAAAACTATAAGATGCTGATGAAAGAAATAAAAGATGACACAGACAGATGGAGAGATACACCATGTTCTTGGATTGGAAGAATCAAATGTGAAAATGACTATACTACCCAAAGAAATCTACAGATTCAGTGCAATCCCTATCAAATTACCAAGGGCATTTTTCACAGAATTAGAACAAAAATTTTATAAGTTGTATGGAAACACAAAAGACCCCCAATAGCCAAAGCAATCTTGAGAAAGAAGAATGGAGCTGGAGGAATCAGTCTCCTTGACTTCACACTATACTACAAAGCTATAGTAATCAACACAGTATGGTACTGACACAAAAACAGAAATATAAATAAATGGAACAAGATAAATGCCCAGGGATAAACCCACACACCTATGGTCACCTAATCTATGACCAAGGAGGCAAGGATATACAATGGAGAAAAGGCAGTCTCTTCAATAACTGGAACTGGGAAAACTGGACAGCTACATGTAAACAAATGAAATTAGAACTCTCCCTAACACCATACAAAAAAAGTAACTCAAAATGGATTAAAGACCTAAATGTAAGGCCAGACACTATCAAACTCTTAGAGGAAAACATAGGCAGAACACACTATGACATAAATCACAGCAAGATATTTTTCAATCCACCTCCTAGAGTAATGAAAATAAAAACATAAATAAACAAATGGGACCTAATTAAACTTAAAAGCTTTGGCACAGCAAAGGAAACCATAAACAAAATGAAAAGACGACCCTCAGAATGGGAGAAAATATTTGCAAATGAAGCAAACGACAAGGGATTAATCTCCAAAATATGCAAACAGCTCATGTAGCTCAATATCAAAAAAACAAACAACCCCATCAAAAAATGGGCAGAAGACCTAAATAGACATTTCTCCAAAGAAGACATACAGATGGCTAAAAAGCACATGGAAAGATGCTCAACATCACTAATTATTAGAGAAATGCAAAGCAAAACTGCAAATAGGTATCACCCCACAGCAGTCAGAATGGCCATCATCAAAAAATCTACACATAGTAAATTCTGGAGGGGGTGTGGAGAAAAGGGAACCTTCCTACACTGCTGGTAAGAATGTATATTGGTACAGCTACTATGGAGACCAGTATGGAGGTACCTTAAAAAACTAAAAATAGAACTACCATATAATCCAGCAATCTCACTCCTAGGCATATATCCAGAGAAAACCATAATTCAAAAATATACCTGCACCCCAATGTTCTCTGCAGCACTATTTACAATAGCCAGGACATGGAAGCAACCTAAGTGTCCGTTGACAGATCAATGGATAAAGAAGAAGTGGTACATATATACAATAGAATATTACTCAGCCATGAAAAGAATGAAATAATGCCATTTGTAGCAACATGGATGGACCTAGAGATTGTCCCACTGAGTGAAGTATGTCAGACACAGAAAGAAAAATATCATATGATATCACTCATATGTGGAATCTAAAAAAAAGGTACAAATGTACAAAACACAAATAGAGTTACAGGTGTAGAAAACAAACTTATTGTTACCAGGGGATAAGGAGTGGAGAGGAATATACCACAAGATTGGAATTGACATATACACACTACTATATATAAAATAGATAACTATAATAATAAGGACCCACTATATAGCACAGGGAATTCTACTCAGTACTCTGCAATGGCCTATATGGGAAAAGAATCTGAAAAAGTTTGGATATATGTATATGTATAACTGATTCACTTTTCTGTGCACCTGAAACTAACACAACATTGTAAATCAACTATACCCCAATAAAATTTTTTAAAAATTTATCTATTACCATTTACCAAATGCTTATCTCTATTTTTATTATTTTCATAGCTCTTTTATAGTGTTACATTGTTTCTAAATTACTATATATTGTTTATTAATGTAATCCTTACATCGCATATTTTAGTTCTTTATTGTGAACAATATCATGAAATATATATAACATATAATAATTATATATAAATATATATTCTTATTGGCTGTATATTTTCTTAATGCTTAAAGATGTGGCGATTTTTCTAAATTAAATTTATATACTGAAACATTGCTTAGTTAAAATGATTTTGTGATAAATTTGTTGGGTTTTATGTGTAGATGAACATATTATCTCTAAATACTGCAGATTTGTGTGTTCTCTTCTAATTCCACATGCATATTATATACAAAGACATGAAGATTAACTTCATATTAAATTCACAACTACAAATATCATGTCGACATTTAGTGTAGGCTTGTATTCTTAGCATATCACCTAGTCCTTTCATTCTGCCAGAAGTCTATCTCATGACTTCTTTCTCCTCAAACTACCAACACCACATCCCACAGTTGACTCAGCTTTCTTTACTCGGAAAGAAATGGAAGGGAACTTCAACAGTTCTCATCAGCCTATCCGCCCATTTATAAGCACAATGGCCAAATATTCTGTCTTCCTTTTTGTTATTATTGTCTCTGCTCTTGCCTAGATAATCCTCTCCACTTAAGCACCACTTCCTTGTTCCCATCCTTCTTGCCTATTGAATCCATTGCTGAAGCAACCTCCCACTCTCTTCAACACCGTTATTTTTTTCCTTCCAAATTATCTTATTCCCATCAGAATATAAACATGCTATCATTTCTCACATCTTAAGAAAACCTCTCTTTACCCACTTTTCCTTCCATCAGCCACCCCATTTCTCCTTCCTCCTTAACAGCAATACTCCTTGAAAGGGTTGTCTACTCTCATTGTCTCTGATTCCCCTTCTTTTGTTTTCTCTGAAATTCACTCCAGTCAGGTTTTAAGCCACTATTCTACAGAAGCTACAGTTGTCAAGATCATCAACGACTTCTACTGTGCTACATACCGTTATCATTATACTGGATCTGTCATGAGCATTTTCTATGGTTGATCACCCAACCCCAATAACAAAAGATTTTCCTCACATGGCCACCATGACATTCCATTTTTCTGTTTTTTCTCCTATCTTACTGGCCATTTCCTCCCAGTCCCTTTACCTCGTTCTTCTTCATCCCCTGAGGACTTAACATAGAGATCCTCAAGGGCCCACTATTTATCTTTTGTACTGACACTGACTTCCTTGGTGAACTCATCTAGCATACATTTAAAACCTGTCTATGTGCTAATGAATTCTAAAGTTTGCTCTCCAATATAAGCCTCTCATTAGAAATAAGACCTTTATATCCAACAGTTTACTTAGCATCTCCTTAGATGCTTAATAGGCATATCAAACTTAACTCCAAACTCAAATTCCTATCTTTCTTCCCCATACACCTGCTTCCCTCAGTGAATAGTAATGCCATTAATTCAGTTATTTAGAAAAAATATCTGACAATTTTCTGGACTCCTCTTTTTCTCAAACCCCACATCCAATCCATCAGCAAATTCTTTTAACTTTGTCTCCCAAATATATTCGAAATCTGACCACCTCTTACCATAGTCATACCTACCATCCTCATGTAAGCCACCATTACCTCGTTCCCAGATTATGTCATTAGCTCCCTAATTGTCCCCATAATGACCAGTTTGTTCTCAATTAAGAACCTAAATGGTCCTGTTAAGGAAAAAAAAAAGCATTTTTTTCTCATATTTTCCCATGTCACTTGGTGTTCAGGCCTTCGTTTTCTTCTCTGAACTCATTTCCTGCCACTCTTTCCTTGGTTCATTCACAGCTCCAGCCACAGCAACAATCCCTTTATTATTCCTCAAATGCACCAGCCCCAGGGCCTTTACATCTGCATTTTCTGTGTATGGTATGCTCCTCTCCACCTATCTATATGACTCACTTTCTCATTTCCTTCCATCTTTGTTTATAATCACATTGTAGTAAGGCTTTTCCTGATTGTTCTGTTTTAAAACTGCAGCCAATCCAAACACTTCACTTCTTGCACTTCCTATCTTCCCCTCACTGTCATGTTTTCTTCACAGTGCTTAACCACATTCTAATATACTATATAATTTACCTACCAATTTAATGTTTATTTCTTTTTAGTAGAATGTAAGCCCCATGAGCACCAGTTTTTTTTTAAATTTCATTCACTGCAGTATCTCAGACTCTAGAACATTATCTAGAACATAGTAGGTGCTCAATAAATATTTGTTGAACAAATGAATGAATGAACTACTCTGACCTGAATCTTCAGTACTATTTTGAAAAACAGTAATATCAGGCATCTTTTTATTATTTCTGGATATTAAATGAAATTCATCTAAAGCTTCTTTGACCACTGTGAGGTATGTGATAGTTTTCCAGTATGTAGAATGAATCAAATTCAAGATCTTCTCTTCTATTTCTAGCAATCTTTTTTCTATTAGTCATTAATGTGTTAATTTGTATTGATAAGTTTTAAAATGTTAAACAATCATTGCATTCCTGAAATAAACTATTTAATGACGCATTTTTTTGTAAAATTTTAATATTTCTTCTTTTATAATTGGAGTATAATTGCTTTACAATGTTGTGTTAGTTTCTGCTGTACAGTGAAGTAAATCAACTATATGTATACATATATCCTCCTTCTTGAATATCCCACCCCCCCCATCCCACCCATCGAGGTCATCACAGAGCAGAGGTGAGCTCCCTGTGCTATACAGCAGGTTCCCACTAGCTAGCTATTTTACACATGGTAGTGTATTTACATCAAACCTAATTTCCCAATTCATCCCACCCTCCCCTTCCTCCACTGTGTCCACATGTCCATTTTCTACGCCTGTGTTTCTATTCCTGCCCTGCAAATAGGTTTATCTGTACCATTTTTCTAGATTCCACATATATACGTTAATATACAATATTTGTTTTTCTCTTTCTGACTTACTTCACTCTCTGTGACAGACTCTAGGTCCATCCACATCTCTACAAATGACCCAATTTCATTTCTTTTTATGGCTGAGTAATATTCCATTATATATATGTAGCACATCTTCTTTATCCATTCATCTGTCGATGGACATTTAAGTTGTTTCCATGTCCTGGCTATTGTAAATAGTGCTGCAATGAACATTGGGGGTACATATGTCTTTTTGAAAGATTTCTTTAAGAATTTTTATTCAGTGGCATTGCCTACAATTGTTTTATGCTGTCTTCATTTGCTCTTAGAATCAAGATTTTACCAGCCTTCTAAGACACTGTCTACAACTTTCATTGCTATTCTATTTTCAGGAACATCATAAACAGATGAATATTAGCTATCCTTTAAAAGATTGTTAGAACTCATTTATTAAACTAGTTAGACGTGTGTTAAATCTTTGATTATATTTTAATTCATTAAATGATCAATTTTATTTTTAGATTTTTTTATATTTATTTAAAAAAATCCATCCACTTAATCTAGGTTTCAAATTTGGGGGCAGAGATTTGTCACAGCCTTCTTATATTTTAAGACACATGTTTTTAGTTACTGTATAATTAAATTCATACTTTGATTTTATTATCTCCCTTTTCAACTGAATGACCTTTCCAAAGAGTTCTCTCTTCCAGTTATCTTTTCCAAGAGCCCATTTTATTTATTTTAAATTTTCAACTTTTTAAAAAAATCTAAAACTTTTATTTTTCTTATATCTTTTATATACTCTGTTCTTATATTTCCAACTTCTTAAATAGAATGCTTTAATTGCTTTTACAATCATTCTAATTGTCTCCTATTTCTTAAAAAAAGTATTTTTAAAGCTAAGTTTTCCCTGTAAGTACTGCTTTAAATGTAGTTCACAAAATTTTATATGTAGTATTTTTATTGACATTCCATTCGAAGTAAATCAACAGGCTATTTTGGAATGTTCATTGTTTGTTTTTGTTTCTTGATCTGAGGGTTTATTTTAGCTATTCTTTAGTTATTGTTTCATTTTTATCACAGTATAATCAGGTTGCATAATGCAAACATAAAATATCAACACGTGATAATGTAAATGTCAACACATCATAAGTAAAAAGATGTTTTTTTCTTTTATGTACATATACTTTTTAATTTGTAGAAAATCCGTACATAGTAATGTAGTCCTAATCATTTATTTTTTCAGTCATATTCATCATCACTGATTCATTAACAGAAATATTATAACCTCAAAGACTGCTAAAATGAAAAGACTGATTGATCTTAGCTGGTTTAGTTCCACTGTTTTAAGTAGAAATAGTCCTGTAGAAGGATGAAGTTTTGTTACTAGTCTCCCAAACTCCACTGTCATTCAATTCCTCCCACATTTAATTTTTCCTACCACAGTCAGTGTTATCATTTATATACATATATAAATGATATATATGATATATATATATATATCTTTAAATCTCAGTTCATGTTACTTACAAAACCTTCCAATATCATTCCATTGCACAGTAAATAAAATCCAGATATTTACAAGGCCATACATCATCTTGTCCCGCCACTCTTCCCTCACCTATCGCATATCCTCACTGAACAAGCCAAGATCATTTCTGTCTCACTGATTTTCTATTTGTTGTTCTCTCTAGGCAAGCCCATAGGACTTGACTTAGGAAGGTCTCTGGATCTTTGAAGGCTAGTCTCTTCTTACTACTCAGGTCTCAGCTAAGATGTCACCATCTCAGAGTATCCCACTGTAGTCAGTCATTCTAAAATAGCTATCTGCACCTTCCACTAGTCACTCTTTATCATTAACTTATGTTTAATTTTATTTGTAGCACTTTTTCTATTTCAAATATGTTGATCATTTGTTTATTATATATTACGTCTCACACCTCCAGAAAGCAAGATATAAAAGAACAAGTGTTATTTCTGTCTCATTCCATAACATATATATTTTTCCACCACAGAAAATTGTGCTTGACATATAGTAGATGCTCAGCTAATACTGTACATTTGTGAATATCCACAATTACATTTTCTGCTCTGTGTTTAGCCTGTTTTGTGTATATGGGACAGAACCGAAGCAAAGAATTATTGCAACCATTTCTTAGAAAGCCCATATGTCTCCAGATATTATTTTTATCATGTCACTTTTCCTGATTAACCATCTGGAAATATTCTCCTTATGGTGTTCCTCCCCAGTATTACAAAAGTGCCTACATGATAAATTTTGAATCTCAATTCTACATTAACATTGTTCACAGCACTGACTGGATATTCGATATTACTATTTTTAGATGTGATAATAGTATTATGGTGTGATTTTTTTAAAGTATGAAGAACACTTATCTCTTAGAGATATTTACTGAATTATTTATATTTGAAATTATATGATGGCTCAGATTTGCTTCAAAATAATCCAGGAGTTATAGTTGGGGTAACAAGATTGGCCCTATGCTGATAATGAATCTCTTCTCCCTACTCTTGTAAATGTAATTCTCAATAAAGTAAAAAAAAAGAAAAAGAAAAAGTCTCCACAGCCTAACACCATTTAACTTAACCAACCTGATTTCTGAATACTAACCTACTCTTTACCCCAGCCCATTGGCCTTCTCTCTGTCCTCTGAAGATACATACTCACTTCTCTTTCAATTGCAATATGTTAATTCAATACCTACACGCAACAAGGATCCTCCCAGACTGTTTCAGCCCACTTGATGTGGAACGCCACCTTCCCATGAGATGCACTTGCACTGTCCATTTTGACAATTATTTAGCTAATGCTTTGAATGGTTATTTAACTCTATTTCTTGAACAAGTCTTTTTAAACTTTTCTTATATGCTTGTGTGCAATTCAATACACAATGCACTGAATCTCAAACAACATCCCACAAATAATTACCTGCTTATTAATTGATCCAGTCTTTTATGAACACAAATAAAGAACTTTAGATGAGAATAAAATGTTTCTCCCATAAATATTCAAATTATACATTAAATCTAAAACATTTTAGATATAGAGAGTATATTTCTATGGGTTTTAGGTTTTTCAGAAATTTATTATCATTGACATATAAAAATTATATATATTTAAAGTGTACAACTTGATGTTTTTATATAGGTATATTGTGAAATGATTACCACAATCCAGATAATTAACATATCTATCATCTCTGCATAGTTACCATTTGAGTGTGTGTGTGTGTGTGTGTGTGTGTGTGTATGTTAAGAAGATTTAAGATCGTTTCTCTTAGCAAATTTCAAGTACAACAATACAGTATTGTTAGCTATTGTCACCATGTTGTATATTAGACCTCCAGAACTTACTAATCCCATATAACTAAACTTTTGTATCCTTTGACCAACATCCCTTTCTTCTCAGCCCTCAGCTCTGTCAACCACTATTATACTCTCTGCTTTTATGAGTTCAACTATTTAGATTGCATATATAAGTGACATCATGAAGTATTTGTCTTTCTGTGTCTGGCTTATTTCACTCAGCATAATGTCTGCCAGGTTCATCCATGTTGTCACAAATGGCAGGATTTCCTTCTTTTGTTAATACTGGATAATATTTCATTGTGTGTATATATATATATATATATATATATATATATATATACACATATATGTATATATATATGTATATATATGGCACATTTTCTTTATCCTTTAATCTGTCAAATGGCATTTAGGTTGTTTCCATATCTTGGTTATTGTGAATAATGCTAGAATGAACAGAGGAGTGCAGCTACCTCTTCACACTGCTGTTTTAAATTTCTTTGGATATATTCAGAAGTGGGATTCCTGGATCATATTTTTAATTATTGTGTCTTCCTATTGAATTAACCCTTTTTTCTTTATATAATGACTTGTCTCTCATGACAGTTTTGACTTAAAGTCTATTTTGTCTAATATAAGTATAGCCAACTCTACTCTTTTATTATCATTTTCATGGAATATCTTTTCCATACCCTCACTTTCAGACTATGTGTACCGTTATATCTAAAGTGAGTAACTTGTGGATGACTTTTCAACTGGATTGTTTTTATTATTCATTCAGTCTCCTGATGTCTTTTGATTGGGAAACTTAATCCACTTACATTTAAAGTGATTGGTGATAAGTGAAGACTTACTATTGCCATTTTATTCATTATTTTATCTGTTCTATATTCTTTTATTCCTCTCTTCCTCTTTTGCTGTCTTCCTTTGTTATTTGATGATTTTTTGTTATTTGGTTTGATTCCTTTCTCTTTATCTTTTGTGTATGTACTATGTTTTTTTCCTTTATGGTTACTTGAGACTAGTATAAATCTTGTAAAATTATAAACTTCTATTTTAATTTGACAACAACCTAAGTTTAATTACATACAAAAACTCTACTTTTACTAACTTCACATACACTCTCTTATATGTGTTCTTAAAGTCAGAGTTTACTTCTTTGTGGGTATGCATCTGTAAGCAAATTTTTGTGATTTTAGTTATTCTTAAGCTTTTATGTTTTAACTTTTATACTAGAGATAAGGGTAACTTGTACACAACATTACAGTGTTATATTGTTCTGTATTTGACAATATTTTTACCTTTAGTGGTGAGATTTATACTTTCATATGCTTTCACATTGCTGTTCAATGTGTCTTCTAGCCCACTTGAAGAACTCATATTTCTTATAAGGCAAGTCTGATGGTGACAGACTCTCTCAGTTTTTGTTTGGGAAAGACTTTACCTCCTTTCACTTTAAAAGAATATCTTTGCAGAGTAGAGTATACATTTATTGACAATTTTTTTTTCTTTCAGTACTTTGAATATATCATCCCACTCTCTCCTGGCCTGCAAGGTTTATATTGAGAAATCCATTGACAGCCTTATGCAGAGGGGTCCCTCTTAAATAGCAAGTTGCTTTTCTCTTGCTGCTTTCAAAATTCTTTCACTTTTGACAGTTTATTTATAGTGTGTCTTGGTGTAGATCTCTTCATGTTCAACTTAGTCAGGATCCTATAGGCTTCCTGAGTCAGGATATCTATTCCTCCCCCCAGATTTGGGAAATTTTTTGTTTCTTATTTTTTAAAATAAGCTTTCTGTCCCTTTCTCTCTCTCTTCTCTTTCTAGAACTCCCATTACATATCTCTTGGTTCATTTGATTGTATACCATAAATCTTTTAGGCTTTCCTTACTCATTTTCATTCTTTTTCGCCTGGACAATTTTAAATTTCCTATATTTGAGTTTATTGATTCTTCTGCTTGATCAAGTCTGTTATTGAAGCTCTCTGTTGCATTATTTAGTTCAGACATTGTATTTTTCTGCTCCAGAATTTCTGTTTGATTCTTTTCTTTATATTTTCTATCTCTTTGTTGAATTTCTCAGTTTGTTCTTGTATTGTTTTCTTGATTTAATTAAATTGCTTATCTATGTTCTCTTGTAGCTTACTGAGCTTCTTTAGAACAATTATTTTGCATTCTTTGTCAAGCAACTCATGGATCTCCTTTTCTTTGGCACTGGTTACTGGAAGCTTATTGTGTTCCTTTGGTGGTATCATGTTTCCCTAATTTATCATGTTCCTTGTGTGCTTGCATTGGTGTCTTCAAGAAGCAATCGCCTCTCCCAGATGTTATGGACTGGCTTCAGTAAGGATAGACCTTCACCTGTAGGGAGATAGCTACAGAGACACTGACTAGAGGAGCAAACAGGAGCATGCTAAAGCACTATGTTTAGTGGCATGCAGGTTTCTAAATATGGGGCATGTGGTAGCTTCAGGTCTTAGGGTCATAGTGATATGGTGGCTCAGGCTGCTATGGTCTGCAATGTCAGCAACTGTGTGGTCCTTGGCAGCAAAAGTTATGGGGGGTTCCAAATGGCTGTGAGGGGCATTAGGGTCCTCACCAGCCCATTTGGGTCCAGTGGTGAACACACCTGAGTAAGCAACAGGAGCTGGGGCAAGTGGAATGCATGTGTGTGGCTGCTAAGGCCAGCTGTGGGCATGTATGCAATGATGGGAGCAAGTACTAGGGCCAGCTTTGTGTGCACATATGGTTACAACAGTTGGCCATGGGCACAAACATAGCTGTGGGAGCCAGGGCTAGTGGCAGGGGCTGAGGCAGGTTGTGAGTACACATGTGGTGACCACACTGTGTTCCAGGACCAGGGCATCCACAGTGGCACTAGCTGGACTGACTCAGGGGGGTGGCAGCTCAGGCAGCTGGATTCTGCAAAGATAAAAACTGTGGGACCCTCATGGGTGAAACTGCAACGATCCATTGTGGCTGCAATGGCTGTTGGTTTACTCATTGGCAAAAGCTACTGGGATTGTCTGCAGAGCAGGATGCTGGGATCCACAACAGTGAACACTGCAGGGTCACTGGTGGTAAAAACTGCTGGGTGTCCATGCCACAAGGGCTACTGAGGTTCTCAGTGGCAAAGGCTGCTAGGGTCCTCTGTAAAGGAGGCCACTGGGACCATGGTTGCACCTACTGCCTGGCCAATACTGATAACCTCCATCCTTCTTCTGTTTCTATCAGTCTCCAGACATCTCAGCTATGCCAATTTCCCCAACAATCTGGGTGGGGTAAAATCAATGCAGATCCTAAGGCAGTGCCCCAAAAGGCTGAAGAAGCTGATCATTCATCCTGCCCTCCTTTTCCCCTGTGAGGGGAACTTGTGGTGGCGAGCTGTGTCAGCCTGGGGGAATATGATGATGCAAACAAAATGCTCTTCCTACTGTTTTTGTATAGTTATTCTCATGGTTTTTTTTTGTTGTTGTTGTTCTTTTTTTCTCCATTGTTTTGCTGCAGCTACTTAACTGGACTTCTGAGCTTTTGCAGAGCTATTTTCATTCAGGGATAGCTATTTAATTGTGTTCTGTGGGGAGATGAAGTCTGGGATCTCTATCCTGCCATCTTGCTGTTGCTACCCTCTTCTTGTGTGGGTTTTTACAAAAAGTAATTCTAGCGAAACCTGGCATATTTAGTGGCTATTTTCCATTCTTCTGCTGGTACCCTCCTACTCCAACTACACTGAAATCTGTTTTGTTTGACTGACAAAAGAAAGTTCAAACCCATGTGGCATTTCTAGTATATTTCTATTAACAGAACATGCCAAAATATCCATATTAAAAGGTTATGGAGGTGGTTTCTGTGTATTTCAGTAAAAGAGCCATATTTTCTACCAAATTCTCATGATATAAATTCAAATAAAACTTAACTACTTTAGTGAAGAAAACAAAATTTTGCACTCTGTGTCTTGGGCAACATGGAACAGATCTGAATTTTAAAATAAACTAAAAAAATCAGTTAATCTTTCCAGTATTTCTAAATATCTGTATATTTTGTGTTTTTAAGATGTTTGAATTTTTAACCATGTGTTTTATATCATGTAACATAATTACTAGGTATTAACTTGCTTGGACTACCTTAGATCTAAAGACCACTTGTGCTAATTCTATTTGTATTGTTTATTTCCACAATAATATTTGCTACTGCCTAATGTAGAGCCTTGACACTTGCAAAAATAATTTTTAAAAATAAGAAAAATCTTCAGCACCTTGGAATCATTAAATGTGAAATCTAGAGGTGAGAAAATTATTAAAGGTAAAGAAATAATGTTTTTTCCTAATACTTACTACTGATACTCAACTTCTCAAATGATTTTATTACGCCGGAAAGCTTCTCTTTGTTTCAGCAAGTTAAAGTGTTTCAGGGATCATTTAATACACTACCCTCCTCTCTGAATACTTTCAGGTACTTTTGGTCTCTTTAATGAAAAGAAACTAAATCTAGTATTCCTCTAAACTGGCAAGGGAGAATCAGAGAAAAATAGAGACATAGCATGAAAGAAACTGGAATGAGACAGACATTCACATGATGAGGAAGGGAACGGGGATATCTAAGTATATATAGATGTGGTATTTTAATATTTTTAAAGTATTTACAGAATTTCTTAAATATTATTTGACTTCTTCCTCTTTGGTTTCATTTATTATAAAATAGTGTGTTGCTGTGTAGCAAGTACCTTTTGATTAAAACTTTCTATTTTTATTACTTTTGGAAATTTTAGCTACTCATTTTCACATATGCTAGATAGTATGGTTGGATACAGCCTCATGAAATCATAGAAATTTATTGACTCTGATTCCATGCTCCATGCCTCTTTGCATGCCTGAGGATATGCTACACAACAAAGTCAATAACACATGCGTGACAGTCTCAAGGACAGATGCTCAATGAGAAAAATTGTTCAACATCCAAGCCCTTCACTGTGCCCTGAGGCACTGCTGTAAAACACAGTGTTATGTGATTGGTAAAAGAAATGAATCAGCAGGACTCCATCAGCTGTGACATGTGGCATCAGGAGATGACTGTTTATTACTGTTGTGCTGAGCTCCTGACACTGTTTTTTGCTTTGGCTTGATAAATTTGATCTCTTTGAATCCCAGATTTTTCCAACAAGCAAGGGTTTTTCAAAAAAACACTGCCAGATACTTTTGTTGAGAGAAAATGCTGAGTGTTTTCAAATGATCTTGTCCTTAAGGGAAAACTGACCTGGGGAAACCTTTTGTAAATTATGTCATGGGGAAGAAAATGAATTGTAAGGGAAAGATGTTTTTCTTGACTGTATCTTGCCCTATTGTGATAGTGGCAGATTTTTTCATGGTGGTACTGCCTCCAGAATAGGTTAGACACACAGTTATCTTTGGAGAAAGTTTTGAATTACGACATTATTTTAGGGGTAAGGGGAAGTTATTTGATTTACATTTTATTGAGGTATATAATTCCTTATCCCTATAACAGTATAAATACGAGTGATTCTTTAACAAGTGCATGTTTGTATTAATAAGTGGGATATCTTGAAGTTGCTCTAGATTTAATACGTGATGTGCTTCTTACTGTAACATCTAATTACTTCATTAAATGAAAAACAATATAAATATAAAACTTAATTATTATATATACCAGTTTCTACAAAAAAAAAAAACTGTGCTTAATTTACAATTAATTCTAGTTTTTGTAGCCAAAAGTTGGTGACACTGAATCATATTCAAATTCAATATTCTCCCAAAGTAGACAGAGTATTTATATACCTTCTAGTTGTCTTTTTTCCCATACATTTTGCACATTTTAATAAACTCTTTGCAATCAAAATAGTTTGAAAGACAAAATAAATAACTTTAGTGAAAGAAAGTGGAGTCTCATAAATTAAGAAAATACAAATCAGAACACAGGAGGAAAATTTTGCTGTCCACATCAAACAAAAATAAACAAGCAAATAACTCTAGATCTAAGATGTTGAATAGTTCCCACATAGCCTCTAGATATCTCATAAAAAGTTTTTGTTGATAATATGTATATATACACATATTTAAAGCATGACACTGAAAAGTTTTTAAACTCCTGTGTTTCTAATTATTTTTTATTTCCAACTACTACACAGGATAACACTGAACCCATGAAATCAATTGAATAGTTTCAGTTTTATCATATAATAATAATATAAAGGGAAGAATTCATGGAGTTCATTAACTTGTAATGAACAATTTCAAATAAGTGAATAGGCAAGCACATACTTTTAGCCTCTTGCAGAAATAAATCTTTTACAAAGATAATGACAGAAACATATGGATATCATTATGGAAAATATGTATATTTAAACAATATGCTAAATATATACTACACAATAATTTACATTTACTGATAAACATTTGTACCTCAACTACAATTTCTAAACTATATCCAAAGTAAAATAATGTGAACTCAGAGCCCCAGTGTGACACAACCCATAGACTAACAGCAAAATATACGAAATCAAAGTTCAAATCAAAATAGTTTTTGACAGAATATTATACCATCATCTATAATCTCTTCCTCAGACTATATTTTTATTTTATAAGATAGGAAATAAAGCAAAAGATGTATGTATTATAACTTCTTATACATATATATTTAAATATATATATATATTTTATCAATCACATATTTGCAAGAGACAAAACACTATTGGTTACAGCACTTAAACCATGCTTAACTCATACATGCTTTCTTAATAAAATCTCAGATGCTAAAATTGTGCTATATTCAACTAGATAGAAACATACCAAAAATAGAAACCCTCTATCTCCATCCGATAGTTCTTTATTGTTAGATTTAACAAGGAAAACCTGCAATGTGACAAGATTTGAGATCATCTTACATAATTTGATTTTGTTCAATTAGTAGTGAAAGAAATATATCATTTTATTATTACATGACAAATGTGGTGTCCAGAGATTCAACATTTAACACACTAGGATCCTTCAAAAGCTACAATTACAATTGTATAACTCCCACACAGAAGAAAAAGAACTCAGTGAAAATCTGGATTACAACATTTCTATTCTTGAGATTTTTTTGATAATTTCCACAAATTTTTAAATTTAATCAAAAGAGTTAACAAAACTCATAGTGTATTTTAATAGTTGAGGTTTTTTTCTCGTTGTTTTGTTTTGTTTTTTAACGAGTATTCCTGGTATCTTTAGCACAGTAATGAATTTAGTGTTAAATAATCTGGGATCAAATCTCACCTCCAAGAATTAGAAAGAAAGTTACTTACCTAGGCTGAGGCTAAGTTTACCTATATGTAAAATGAGTATAATGATATCTGCCATGCCTCTTTTAGGACTTTCTAAGAATCAGATAAACTGCTACTATGAAGCACTATGTGAACTGTAAAATAATAAATATGTTATTATTTTATTATCACATTCACTAAGAATGTAATAAAATGTTTATGTTATTATTAATTCTGATACTTATACACTTCAAACACTAATTTATTTCCGTAATTTTCAGTTCCTGAAGGCATATATCATTGAAATTATTTTCCTAATATTGTAATTATATTAGTAAAACTGCCCCTCAAAATTATAGTATACCACTTTTAAGTAAATATTTTAATTCAGCATGGTAAATGAGTATTCACAGTACTTTAAATATTTATAAATCTTCTTTTTCCATGGTATCACTCAGAATTTTTAAATCATTTTTTTTTATAAAAGAAAAAGAAATAATATGTAATTTTTATTATAATGTGCACTTTATCAATGTAGTGTTTCTCTGCTAGGCCAATCTACTGTGTGTATGTAAACCATACACGGAAGAGAAATGTTTAGTCTTGGATCTACTATGACATATGACAGATTTTTAAATTTATATTTTTTGTTTGAACAGAGATCACTGCACACTAAGAAATTAACAAAAAAAAATGGGTCTCTGGTAGAAGTAAGTCAAATCCTTATTTCATGGATCTACCATGACATATAATAGGTATTTAAATTTATATTATTTGCTTGAATAGGGATCACTGCAAGCTAAAAAAAACAACAATAAAATGGGTCCCTGGTAAAAGTAAATCAAATCCTCCTTCAAACTTCACAGGATTCCCACAGCTGAATGTATATTAAAAAGAAGCTCACAATTCCAAAATTATAAAACACTATAAGCAAAAGTAAGCAGGCATAACACCAACATAATTAGACCACCAAGTACTTCAACTAGTAATCCTCTCAGATAAAACTATAAGATAAATATATTTTAAATAATAATGAAATACAGTAACCATATAAAAACATAAGAAAACACCTCATAGAAAACATGGGAGATATTTGGGAGTAAAATAGAAGCATGGGTCAGAACACAGGGAGACAAAGAAATAGAAAATAAGAAAGAGGGGTTAAATAGCATCAAGGATAAAATGAGGAAATCCTTCTATTCAAAAAATTTTTGAATAATAGGATTTCCAAAATGAAAGACTAGACAGAATTCAGAGAGGCAAAATTTTTAACATAATGGTTGAGACATTAATACATATAAGGGAATGCTTAAATTCATATTTCATAATGCAACAATAACTGGATGTAATAAGTGAAAAATAATTGAAACATAAATGTATAGTAACAAAAATTATAGAACCTCAAGAGAAAGGAGAAGTTAAAAGCAACTAAAGAGAAAAGACAAATTACTAAAGAATTATGAAAAATAAAATTACTCTGATTGGTTTCACAGAAAAACAGTGGAAGCCAGAAAAAATGCAATAATACATTCAAAGTGCCAAAAAAATAATTTTTGATAATTAATGTATGCCCAGAAAAATATCAATCAAGATGAGAATAAAATTAAGGTACTTTCAGGGAAACAAAAATTGAGACAACTTGCCATTAACATACTGTTACTCACAGAACTACTAAAGAATGTACTTAGTAATAAGAAACCAGAAAAAGGACTGTACTAAAAAAAGAAAATTAAAAATTCATATCACTCATTAATATAAATATAAAAATCCAAAATAATTCAAATTCCATACTATTTTTAAGAAATGATAATTAAAAAGTTGTTTCTATCCTAGGAATACAAAGATTGGCTTTAGTTAGAAATTCTAGGTATGACCTTCACTATATTGTCAGATTAAAGAAGGTAAACATGACTATCCCATTAAATACAGTTAATACTTCAATAAAATTAAACACTCATTCATGATAATAACTCTTAGTAAACTAATATAGAAAATAATAAGCACGATTAACCTACAATAATATTACTCAAAATAAGGAACATGAGAAGCCATATGTTTAAATTAGAAATAAAAAGTTGTCTGCACTCACCATTTCTATTCAACATTGTCATTTGCTGAAGGAAGGAAGAGATATAACTCCATACTGATAGAAGCTCAAATCTACAAGAAAACATAAAACAACAAAAATGACAATTTTATGGACAAATATGAGATATATATTTTTCCTTCTCTCTTCTTAATTTCTTGAAAAGAAAAATGACTCTTTGAAGCAAAATTATAATGCTTTACTACTGAATTTTTAATACAGATAAACCTAATACATATGACAACACATCACAAAGGATAAGAGAGGATTTTAGATGAAACTAAACTGTTACACGTGTCTCATACTTTACATAAAGTAGTCCATTATTGCTCATAGAGCAACCTCCTCAGAATTTCCTGGGTGTAATCTGAAACTGGTTCCCATGTGCAGAGGGCTGAGGTAGACTGAAAAAAGAGGAAGACTACTCCAGATGGTAGGTTGCAGGTTTAATAAGCAAGGGAACTTACATATGAGGCTTGTCTTGGGCAGCCACAAAATGAGTAGACCTCCACACCTGCCTGCCAGAATTTTAAAAGTTTATACAGAGGCCTTAACTGGGTTCAGTCACATATACCATCCACATGGTCTCAACACCACATTACTATCTGAAGGCTGTGTTCTTGGGCAACTTCTCACATGGGGATGGCAAACAAAGCATACATTCCAAGGACAGGGAAGGAGTGACAGTGTTTCTATTGCCCAGGTCAAACAGCAGTCATGTCCTCTCAATGACCTTCCTCAACTATTATAAAGACTAATTGGAACTGTGATAAATTATAGATGTGTTTTATAATTTTTAGAGAAAATACTTAAATATAATATAAAGAGTTATAGCTAAAATAAAGTGGAATATTAAAAAATATATAATCAACACAAGTTAAGATAGGAAGGGATCAAAGGAGTTAAAAATTAGACAGAATAGAGAAAAAATTATAAAATGAGAAACCTATACCCAACCATATCACCAATTATATTAAATATAAATGGACTAAGTTCTCCAAATAAAAAGCAGATAATCAGACTAAATTTAAAAAGCAACATCCAACTATATCCTATGGGCCTTTCAACATACGGCCACAAATGAGTTGAAAGTAAAAGGCTAGAAAAAGATAAACTATGCAAACAATAAAGGGAAGAAGTCTGGAGTGGTTATATACACACAAGTAAAAACAGACTTTATTCCCAAGAAGTACTGTCACAATTAAAAATAAAATTTCATAACGATAAAAAGGCAGAATGTACATAATTACAACATGCAAACACACAAAACAATATAACATTATTTCTAGGTACATATATATGTAGTAAAAGTGCAAGTAGTTTTGACTGGTCATAACATTTATAATAGTGTTCATCTCCAGGAGGAACAGAAAGACTGGTTCTTGGAGGATGGGAATTTAAAAGTCTTTCACTTTATTTGTAATGACTATTTTAGAGACCAAAGAAGATCTGAGGCTAAGAGAACTCCACTTTTTATCTTGGCTAAGTCTCAAAAACAATGTTGAATTGAAAGAAATAAGGAAATTTTAAAAAGATACATGGACTGTGATATAAATAATGGGAAATTATAAAACTTGCAAAATAACATATATACTCCTTCTGAAACATACATATGCATGAAAAGTATGAAACACATGTAGGAATATAAATACTAAATCCAAATTGTGTTTGCCTCTGGACAGAATAAATTTTAGAATAGGGAATGGCACACATGTAATTTCAACTATAAAAATAATTGATCTTTCCTTAAAAATAATCTTTGAAAAAAAAGCAAATAGTGTACACTATTCAGATGTCACCAGCCTAGATAAAGATGCATGGATACTCATTATATTATTCTCTATATTTTTCCATGTGTTTGAAGTGTGTGTGTGTTCATATTAGAAAGAAGAGCGAAAACTGAGTTTCACATGTCAGCTCTGTTAGGTCTTCATCAGGAATAATATAAGCTAAATGAACCACTTTTTTCTAGCTTCTGAGAGACTTTGCATTTGTTTTACCAGCCTCATAATCAAACAAAGCATCATTAACAGAATAAAATATAAAATCTACTCTTGCAAGGTCCATCATTGCTCTAGATAAAGTTTTTGATCATCTAATAATATAAGACATCTGTTTCTGGTTCTACTTTCTCTAACCATCAAAACCATTACTGTATCTACTGTAGTTATTACCTTTGAAGCAATTATCACCTACAGGAAAGTATAAGAGTAACTTCTTTGACAAATAAATTAAACAATGCCTTCCAGTTGTTTCCAAAGCAAAAATAGCTTGTTGGTCAGTTCAAACTGCTAATTGTTATCCTGATGGTAATGAAATAATCATATTACAGGAAAGAACCATAATGGGATTAGAGGAAAATCAAATGTGTTGACAAATCAAGGAAGACTCTGACCATAATATCATTAAATCCCTCTACTTTTTCAATACAAAATTATTATTATTTTTTGGTCAACATATATTTTATTCTCATTGTGCTATTTTACTATGTAGAGGTAAATACTGATGTTCCAATCTATGAGCAGTCACTTAAGATATGATATTGATGCCTTTCCTCAATTCCATTATCATTCCCCCATTTTTTGTTAAATAAAAGAAAGACTAGGACCATATATGCCTGTAGTGTAAATTAGTTATTCCATGATCTGTATCTTGAAGTGAGTAGTGGGTCCAAGGGTGAATACATATGTAAAAACTCAACAGGCTGGACCAGTTGAATTCATAAAGTAAAATATGGGAATATATGGATGTTTTATCTCTTTATGTGATAAAAATATAATATTGCCAGAAAATGTTTTCTGATTAAATATTTTACTCACATTCATTAGTCAGATAACACATAAAATATAAAATAAATTTAAAACTAACAACACAGGTAAAGATGACTATCAACTTCAAACTATAATTATGAATTTACTATATACACTTCTAGGTCATTTTATACATATATGTGTGAATGTGTTTTCTCTCTCTCTCTCTCTCTCCCCCTTCCCCCTCCCTCCTTCTCCTTTCCTTCTCTCCACTTACATAAGTGATACCATGTTGTAGAAATCAGCTTGCAGTTTATAATTTTCACTACATAAAATGGCTTGAAGATACTTAACTGTTAATAGTACCACATTTTAGCAATTTCTTTATTGACTATCTTGGTTATTCTTATGTTGCAATATGACAAACAATATTTTAATACCTTTACTATACATGGCTCCTTGGGAATACAGCAAGTGTTTCTCCAGAGTAAACATGAAAAACATTACTGGGTCTTGAGGTATGTGAATAATAAATTTGAACAGATAATGCCAAGTTACCCTCTAAAATGACTGTAATAAATGATACCCCTACCAACACCGTACAGGATTGCCTATGTCCCTCTGCTCTCAGAAACACTTGTTACTTGTCTGTTTGTTTACTTATTAAGCAAACTGAAAGATTAAAAAGATAAAACATGAATTTAACTTCCAGTGAGATTGAGGACTCTTTAAATTTGTTCTTGGTATTTTGTATTTTTTATGTAAATAACCTGACCACATCTTTTGCTTATATTATATTACCTTGAGCTTTTTGTTGTTGTTGTTTGGTTTGTTTTTTTGATTGCTTGAGAGGAAATCTGTATATATTCTGGATAGTAATCTTTGAGAGTTTTTAAGGCATTGCCATACCTTATTTCCAGCAATACCATAATGCTGTCAGTATTAAGAGTGTACGTAATTTCTCCAAGTCTGTCATTTGTCATTTACTTTGTTCTGAAATTCAAAAATGATTATGTAATTACATTTATCAGTATTTTCTTTCTTTAAGAAGAAAACTTGTCACTTGTTGAAGAAGAACTCCGTTACCACAAGGTCTAAAACATTTCTGCTTTATTTTCTTCAAAAACATGTATAATATCACTTACCCATTATCTTGTTTATTTATGTTTACATTTTTATCTTTAATTCACCTGGTGTTTATTTTCTGCATGTATGAATGACCTGGGGTAGGTGTCAGGAGACAATGTTCCACAGGTCTCTCATTTCTGCATGTCATGCAAGCAAGGCAGTAACTGTCCTATGTTCCAGTCTATCTTCAAGGATGTTGGTACCGTGAACAGTCTTGGCATATGAGGACAATGCTTCCTTCCAGAGCACAGGACAAGCATGTTTACTGACCACTATGTAAGTTCCCTAAGAAAAGAATCCCTCTCTGTAATGCAAATCACTTTGTGGCAAGTAGCCTCTGGCCTTCTTTGTGAAAATCTGCAGGATATGAACACTGGGGAACTGACACAAAAATTATAACACTCTGGCCACTGTGAATATAGTGAATAATAAAATGTACTTCATCTCTGGCCCCAGAGGCTCATTTCTTCTGCCAGCATCAATGAAACTATAGCAGGCCAATATGTTAGCTTATAAGCCGAGGGAAACTACAGACACTTCACAATTTTTGAGGGTTTGGAAACTAATTTTATGTTTTTCCAAATCAATACCAATTACCGTAAAATGATTATCTTCTAGCCTTTTCCTAGTGAGTTGAAATGTCATCTTGGTCATGTATTAAATTTCTTGAACTATTTTATTGCTTTTAGTACTGTATCAGTTGATTCTCTAATCTAGGTGAATTTGAAGGCAGTTTTTACAATGGTGATAGAGGCTGGAGAAACACAAGCTTATTCAATATCTGTTTAACTTCTATGTTTTCCTCCTGCAAAAGCTAGAATAATCATATAAATATGACAATCAAAGGCCAAGATAAATTAGGATACTTGGATATCGCAATTTTAAGAATCTTAATGAGTTCTAGGTTCTTTTCTTAAGTATGCTATGTCCAGTGGTAGGCTGGCAAAATTTTAACTCTCTGGAGTAAAAGGTGTGGGAAGAAGGTCTGATTAGCGGCATTTTCCATTCACACAGTGTAAATACTCCCATCATGACCAGTTTCAAACCACCAACATGACATCACTGAATATAGAGTTAGGAATAGATGAACAGCAGCATACCATAAAGCAGTATTCCCATATGGCAGATGCAATAGATGTAAATAAACTCAGGAACATATATTATAATAATTAGGAAACAATGAATGAACAATGAATATGGTTTATTATATATTTATATATTTATTTTTTAATAGTAGCTATGTTTAACAGCTGTTCACAAATTCCTGAATATTTAACAATCAGCTCTCATCCAGAGTAAGCTGGCTCCAGAATACCACTCATTGTCCAAGGACATTGAGGATACTGGATGCAAAATCTCTAAGCCACAATCTATGATCTTCTAGAGAGCATGGAGAACAGAAGTGATGTCAGAAAAATAAATGAGAAGAGTTTTAATTAATCATTCTGCATTCAAATAAAATGCATACCTAAATCATGTAATTTACATTGACTTTGAATTTATTTCAAGGACAGAAGAAAAATGAAAAATAGAATAGGTAAGTTTCATTCTCAATGTATTATCCAATAGTCTGATCACATCTTTTTCCTAAATTCTGCTTCTAATAGGACATTGGTGAAAGGCTTTGGAAAACTGGAATGACTATATCTTTCAGTTACATCCCATTCTGTTGATTACATAGATACTACCTAATTTATTTTTATTTTAGGGGGATTAACACACTTGTCTCCACCATGCTCCATTATTTGTTTTGACTCTGTCTCTGAAGATTTGAATGAGCTCAGGTGAAGAGTAATTGGTCAAACTCTAAGACCAAGCATTAAAACTTCCAATTCAAGAAGGAACATCCTTGAAAAGGTTCTGAGTAAAGACAACATCAGTAATGGAAAAAAGAGTAATAACCTTAATTCTAGTGTGTGCTACCACAAATGTAGGAGTTCATATGACAAACATAACTAATCTTGTTTTTAAAAGAGAGAGCCAAAAGCCACTTTAAATCATCAAATATTGATGGCCAGCCATGAACTCTGAAGCCAAGCAGAAAACATGGCAAAACTTGACCTAATTTTCTTCAAAGAAGAAATAGGATTTCTAGAGGTTTCTTTTTAATCCTTTAATCACTGTCTTCCTGCACATCCCATTTCTTGGGAGTCGAGGAAGTTGAAACTTATTTTAACTGGGCAATGGAGTCAGGAGGGAAATTTTATAAGGAAGCTAATTAAAATTATAAACTTACAGGAGAGAGCTGGGAATGACTGATTTTACACATCATAGCCAAACACAACAAGGAAAACTAAAGAATTTTTTTTCCTTAATTTAGGAGTAGGGAATGAAGAAAGTTGAGACAAAGAGACCCCATGGAGGCAAAAACAAGCATATGGAAAAAGTTACTTAAAACATAAATGCTAAACTATACCAGAATGTTCAAAAGGCAACTTATTTTTACATTCAAAGGCATGAGAAAGGAGAATGTAAATGAAGCAAAAATAAAGATGAGAAAAACAAAATCAAATCAAATGGGCTTTTTGGATGCTTGTCTAACTCTTACTTTTATGTTAAAGAAGAATTTGACTTAATGGAAAGAAAAGAAATTATATCTTCAATGATTTTAAAGTATCCTAGCCATCACGGAATCCAGTGCACTGACTGACATCGTTTGAAGTGTGATTACAAACATAGTGTCTTAAAGATTTGCATGGCTTACTAGATGAATTAAAAATAAATACAGCTTTGATCCCTAAATCTTCTTAAGAGCTAGTAAGTATTTTAGCTAGCAAGTGCTGTTTTTTTTAAATACTCTAAGTATCTAAGTGAGCTATGCTTTTGATAACAGCATTCTGCTGCAAAGACCTAGATATAAAATGACTTCTTAAAAAATGAATGAATATAATTAACTAAAAGCTTTCATTTTGACCTGAATACAATGTAGTAGTAATTTTCACAAAGATTGCTTATGGTTTTCATGAATAGAATTCTGTACTCTTCTTGCCAATAAATACTACTCTTTGTCTCACATTTTATTTTCCTTGACAGGAAGAAAAGCACTTAAATATACTGAGAGGGAAACTGAATAAAGTGAGTCAATGAGTATAATTAAATAATCAAGAAGTAAGAACCTGGAGAAATCACTTAGTTTACTCTCTTCTAAATAAAAAAAAAATGAGAGTTAACAATTGTAAAAACTTTCTGAGTGACATAAAATATTATATTGGAATTTACATGGTTTGAGATTTCAACACAACTAATTGAGTCCTAGTCAGGAATAGAATTAGGTGTTTAAATAATGATTATTTCTTCTTTTGTTGAACTATATTAAGATAAATGTAATTACCATATCACATATAAATATAATCCCATATATTGAACATAGTAAACCCAAAGCAAGAAGTTTCTATTATTTTTTCTACATTGAATATCTCATTCTTTGACTATTATATGGTATAGTAATATTCAAAGATGGCATTTCTATTTCTCCTTGCTTCTTTCATACACAACACCAGAAAATTCATCTGCTACATATGAAAAAAGAAATCTAGTTCTTGTTCTATGTTATATTATTCTACTGTTATTGAGGATAACATGGAGATAGTTGGTTTTTCTCCCATAATACAGTAGGCATAAACATTCCATTCCAATTTGGGTTATCCTCACATACTAATTGGTTTTTTAGATTTGCATCAATAAAATACACTCTTTATGGTGTATTTTATATATTGGGCTGGCCAAAAAGTTCATTTGGTTTTAAGTAAAAATAAAAGACACATTCTTCATCTTCACCAAGAACTTTATTGAACAACATATTCATTAACCAAACAAACTTTTTGGCCAACCCATAGTCCTATGGCCATTGACAAATGCATAGAGTTGAGTATCCACCACCACAGTCATAATACAGAACATTTCCCTTACTCCAGAATTCCTTCATGCTGTCCTTCTATAATATTCATGGGAGTGTTTTCGGCACTATACCAATTCAATCTTGTAGTTAGTCCTAATTCTAGATATTTCGGTCGTGTAAGAAAATAAATTCCTTTATAAAGTTTAAGTTTGGATCATGTTTTTTGTCACTTATATCCAAAAGATCTCTGATTTGAAACCCAAGGATGCATAATTAATAAAATTAAGATTATTTAAGCCTACAAAAATAGAGGTTTTAGAAAATGAAATCTGTCTTTGAGTATTAAAAGAACAAAACTTTGTTAGCTCCAGGTTGCCAAACTAGGATCAAAATTTGAATGAGATACTCAAGAAAAGTAGAAGAACATATATCCAGGATTTTGTGGAAAAAAATTAAACATTCTTTGGGATTTGGAATAAAGTTTGTGCCTCCTAAGATTAAAGATCTATGAGTTTATAATTCTATGAAGTTTTGGTGAAAGAAGTTATGAGTGAGGAATTCAAAAAACAGGGATTAAGAAGTTATACAAACAGCAAGCATCGAGGTAACCAAATACTATGGCAAAATGAGGACAAAAGCAGAATAAAAGAAGCTGAGAGAAAGAACCAGTGAGGGAAGAGTATGAGAAGAGCATGGTTGGAACAGTCCTGATTTTCGTAGTTGTAAGACCTGGACCTCAACCTGTTAATATGCGTTTATGTGAACATGACCAAATCATTTAAATCCTCTGGTATCCAGATTTTAAAATGAATAATAATAATAAAATCCCTATGTATTTCACATAGTTGCTTTCAAGACCAAACAAGATGATCCATTTGAAAGCCTGTTTTTGAATTATGAAGCTTTTTCATGAGCATGGCATTATTTTTCCATATACTATTATCTTACAGGGAAGTTAAAATGCGGCTAAGTATAGATATATAACATTGAAGCAGAAATATTTACCGAGAGCTTAGAATAACTAAGATAGAAGACAAAGTCTTGAGGTTGTGTGTAGAGGACAGCATTTTTTAACTTAAGACTGTCCTTACCCATATTGATCTTTTCATGCAACCCATGTTTGAGTGAAATTATATCACAGCATTCAGTTCATCTTTCCACTATTCTCCCCAAATCCTCATTGGTCCCAGGAGTAATAGATGGTATCAACCATCTTAGGAGTTTTATTCATACCCTGAGTAGCTTTTCATGCAACAGCAGCGAACTCTCGAGTTGGACGGGAACATCCCTAGCAGTGAGAAGACTGTGCACAGACAACTGACTAGGCCCAGAGTTGTGCTCCAAGGGCAGCTGCTTTGTTCTTCTTGAAGGCAAGGAAAACTTAGACATTTGGAAGAATTCCCAGCTAGGGAGTTTAATTGCCCAAAAAGATGTTAATAAAAACCTATTAGCAAATCATAGAGGAGGCTGAGTATTCCTCAGCTGGGATCATTTCCTATTCAGTGGCAAAATGAATAGGGTGTTTTGTTTGGATTAGAATCGCATGAAACATGAATATCAGGAAAATTCATTAAAACACTAGAGAGTGTATATAGTACTGTAGCTAAGCAACTACAACAAAAAAAGTTTTATTTGTCCAGGAAAGGGTAAACTGAGACAGACATGTGATTGAAAATATATGCATACCCTAAATAGTTGTACACAGAACCACTAGCAAAAACACAAAGAAAATCCATGCTAGTCTGGAATATACTTGAAAGAATGAGGATGTTATAAAAGGCAACTATCCAAAGGGCCTAAAAAAGAAATTTTATGACTCGTGCATCTCTTTAATTGTGAAATTAGAGTAACATACATACAGTTTTTGATAATGGAAATATAGAAGAAATCTACCACTAAGTGGCATAGAAAGGTCAAAAGGTGGTACACTAAAATATATATAACTAAACAAATTAAAAAGATAAGTCAAACACTTAAATGCAGTCACCTCACACCTTTCTACTCTATGTTCCCAGCATCGTTCCTACATTCCATACACATGCTCACACGTGCACCTAGAGATACAGCAGTCGTTAATTTCACTTTGCGTGAAAAATAACAATGTGATGGTGACATATCACAGAGCAAGTTAAAAAACAAGTTTTAGCTATGGAGGTTATGTTTTATACCCATTTGCAATCATAATGCATTCAAGTCACTTTACTGATTTGCTCAGATTTTACTTAAAAGTGTAGTATCAGTTGCTGTTTATTGAAACTCAGCTGGGTAGGCCAAGTCAGCCCTGACACCAAAGAACAACCATATCCAGTCACTGTGGATCTGTAGAAGGAATGGAAAGAAGAGGACCTTCTTTCCTGGTTTCCCTAGCACCAGACAGAAACCACAAAATAGTTTCACAAAATGGCTAGAACTCAAAATGTCAATGTTAACCACCTATTTGTACTGTGGGGATTGCTCTGGGGTATATGAGAAATATGCTCATGATCTAACCCTTTCTACCTGTTTTGCTGGTGATCTTTGCCAATGCTCCATCAGGGAGAGCAAGGGAAAAGCTCTGGCTGCTGTCGGCATCAGCGGAGAGTGCTGAAGGACCTGGGACCGAAGCTGCAAGTTTCTGTGAGAATGGTGGGAGATCATGGTTAGCATAGCCCTGTTTTATTCAGGGTAGTGAAGTGCGTCTTTTAGGTTTTACTTCAACTTCCTCATTCACTGGGATCTAAACAGAGAACGAAGCCAAGAAGTGTCTATTCCTTGCCATTCTTCCCATTCAGCACATAAGCCTCTCTGTTCAGCTTAAATCCATTGTGCCTGGAAAATTATTCTGATACAGTTAGTTTGCCATCATAGTCACTGTTAGTATTGTTCTGCTGACAGATTCTTCAAAACTAACTTCCTGCCACTTTATCAGTTTGCCAGATATACGGCCAAAGCATGAAATCTTTTCCAAAAGGCTCCTCAACCCGGTGCAAATGAATTTCTTTTGGGGCTTGTCCTATCAGTTCACCAAATATACCCAGATATGCCTGAGTCCCAGCAAGGGACTGAAGGTGTGGACACAAGCTAAGATCCCTATTATGCATATGTACATTTTGGAGCAAATGATTGGACTCCATTTCTATGAAGGTTAATCTTTTCACATCCATTCCATACTAAAAACACTCTCTTGGCTACCCACTGCTTGCATTAGCATTTAGTAAAGTGCATTTCTTGGAACTTATGTCAATGAGGGGTTCCACGAGAAAAAGTCGGGTAAGATCGAGAAGGGCTATTTGCTGTTGTATGTCTCCCTACTGGAATGTTCAAATTAGCAAATTAAAACCTTTGCTCATCTAGAGAATTTTTAAAATTTTTTCCAAAACCAATGAACTTTTACCCTCTTTAATGAATCTTTCTCTGACAACTTCTTGACCAAATTATTCTCACATGCATATGTGCTAATTTTGAATATATACATTCTGCTATCATTACACATGCTGCAATGTATGCTTTTTCTAATTTTTACGTTTCTTTTTGAAACAATATTAGATTTATAAAAAGTTGTAAAAATAGTACAAAGTATTCCCATTTACCCTTCGCTAAGCTTCTACGAAAGGTAACATTTGTACAACCATAGGAAAGTATCAGAATCAGAAAATTAACAGTGATACTATGCTATTAAATAATGTATGGAAGCCACTAATAAACCACTTCTCCCACTAATACACATTTATGATCCAGGGTCCAACTGAGGATCTCACATTGCATTTGGATGTCACCTCTCCTTAGTTTTCTGTAATCTGTTACAGTGTTTCTTTCTTTGGTTAGGTTTCAAGGCCTTGACATGAGAAAATGGCCAGTGATTTTATGGCCAAGTCCTCATTGTACGTTTGCTTCCCCATGATTAAATTCAGGTTTTGCATTTTTATAAGAATTCCACATAAGTGATGATGTTTTCCTCTCAGTGCATCACATCAGGAGACAGGTGGTGGCAATGTGTCTGTTACTGGTTGACTGAGATGGTGTCTACAGGTTACTCCAAAAAAAATTATTTAAAAAAATGTTTCTTTCCTGTGTAATTAATAAGAATCCTTTAGATGTATATTTTGAGACTATGTTATAATCCTGTGTCCCATAATTTTTCCAACTAATTCTAGCATTCATTGATGTAGCAATTATTACTGTGGTGCTTGCCATACAGTGATTTCAAATTCCATCCCTTCCTCTCCACTTATTACTTGGACTTTTACTCTGAAAGTACCACAATTTAACTTATTTATTCAATTATCTATAACTCAGTGAATTCACAGATTTTTATTTGTTTTTAGGAATGACATTCATTATTATAATTATTTATTTTTTGGCTCTAATTATTCCATATTTGGTCATTGGGAGCTCCTTCAAGTTGGTTCCTGTGTCCTTTCAACATGCAGGCTTATCATGAACTTTCCCTGACCCAGATATGGATCAATCACTTCTCCAAGTTAGTCTCATTCTTTTAATTAGAGAATGGTATCAAGCTATGGAAATCAAGCTATAGAAGCCAGCTGAGCTCAGTGCTCCTGGGGCTTTATTGCTTCTCGGTGAGCAAAGCTAGGAAACAACGTGTATATTCATATACACATATATCTGTATATATCTAGTTCCAATTCAACACCAGAGAATTTAGTTTAGTATTATTTCTTTCCATATTTGTAACTCTTCTCTGATTGTGATAAACCTCCAGTTTTCATTTTCCACAATATGTTTGCACACAAAGTAGCTTCAGAATTGCTAACCCATAATGTCATGAAGAAAAATTTACTTACTATAATACCATATTTGTGTCCATTCATTTTTGTCTTTGGCTTTGCAATACCAAGTCAAAATGCTCTTTCCCGAAGTTAATTAGGTGAATGTTTTTCTTCCCTAACCCCTCAGTACAGTTATGTTAATTTTCTGTAACACAGTTATGTTTGTTCATTACTAATTTTATTCTAGTTTGGATTCTCCCCATGTCCTGGTTAATTATTTATTTATATTTTACATATGTGAAATATTACCAACATACTAAAAGCCAAACTAAGCAAAGAAATATGCTGAATGTCATCCCTTCATCATTCCTTCTATACCATATTTAGTCCTTTCTTCCCATTCTTTCCTCCTGTTTTCATTTACCTTCTTTAGCTAACTAATCTCATCAGTTTCTGGTTTACCCTTCCTGTACTTATTTTTGCTCAAATAAGCAGATATCTGTTACTTTTTTCTCAAAACACAGGATTTTGATTTAATAGACTTACTGTCTTACTATTCTCTACCTCATTGATTTCAGCTTTTATCTATAATGTTTTTGCTTTGTGCTTTCTTTTGATTTAATAGTTATTATTCTAGTTTTCAACTCAATAATTATTCATTATTATTTTTTTTCTTTTTTACTACTAATCGTTTTTAGTGAAAGGAATTTTTAATGTATCCCATAATTCTGATACTATTTTTAAAACATTCTATCAGTGCAGATATTTTAGTGTGGTTTTGTTTTGTTTTTTGTTGGTGGAGAGTAACACATGTATTCCAATTATTCCATTCTCTTTTGTCTTGTAGGATCCTAAGTTTTCCATTTTGCTTCTTTTTCTCTTCAACACCCAGTTTCCAAAGGGTGCCTCCTTCTTCCCATTTGTCTTCTCCTTCACCAAAAACTATGCATCCCAAAGCCTATCACATCATATCGTGGATATTTTTAAGTCCCTTCTCTATATTTTATCTTTGATTCACCAGGACACTTTTAAAATATTTTCATCCTGAGGATGGACTAATTCTTTCTGGTGATGGTTTCAGATGAACTTCAGGCCTGTCTCTAGCTCCCCTCTTTTCTCTCTCTCACAGTTAATCTCAGTCAACCTTTGCTTGGCTTCTGCCACCACCGGTCCAGCAGGAGATCATTCACTAGAATTGGGTTTCCTTTTATTTACAGTTAAATTGAAGTTTGGGCATTCTCTGACTTCAAGCTATGCTTGAAGGTGTAGTTTTTGTGTCATTTTACTTTTCATAACGCTATTCTGTATAATTTGGGGGGAAAATAATGAGAGATGCAAAACCTGGGTGCTGCCATTTTCTTCAGATATTTACATGTCTATTGCAATCATTTTGGTAGCTACCTGTCACACCATCTATCGTTCATACTCATTAGTTACTTGAGGGCAGAAACTACTTTAAATCATTTTTATATTAGCAGAACCTAGGCTCACAAAAATGTTAGTTGAATCGAAGTAAAGACTCCTGATTATTTGTGTCTTTCCCTGAGTGTCTATGGCAGTTCTTGCCAGTTTGTGATGACCTGTGTGGATACAGGAATCTTTGGCAAAGTATAACACAGTTACTGATATTTTAAAAGTGCAGTTAACTGATGACAAAGTGAAATACATTCCAATTTATAATGCTTTGTTTTCAGCTTAATATATGTGAGGGATTATTATTATGGCTAACTTCTTTGGCACATGGGTTGACTCTTACCAGTAGCATATACTGTGGTCTGTCTCTTCAGTAGTTTTTTCTTCTTCTTCTTCTCTGTGTCTGTTGAATCCTGATTTTTGCTCTGGTCTTCATCTTTCCCACATTTGACTTGAGGAAATAATGACTGCCTTAGGCTGAACAAGGTCATCCCACTCCCCTTGACTGCTTACTGAGACTTGAAAAAATTCCACTGGAAAGATCCCTGTGAAATTTTGTTTTAATTATAAATATGGCTACAAGGAAAAAGATAATCCTTTTTCTATTCTGCATGTAAGAGTGTAAAGATGGGATATTTGGACCTTCTGTGATCATACTATAACCATGAGGGAATTAATATTCTAAGATTTGAGTGAAAAGAACCTGAGTTTTTGATGAGATCCCAGAAATACCAAATTGGAGTTTTAACCAGACTTGAGTCTTCCTTGAGATAAGCCTTCAGACATTTTATTATGTCAAATAATAAATTTCTTATTATTTAAAATAAGTTGAGCTATTTATATATTATATAAATTTTATATATATTTTTCCCTGCTTTTTTGAGAACACTTCTTTTTACTGGTGTTCCAGCAGTACAACTGAGATAATTTTGAAGTGGTAAATGCTGAAAGTGTAAATATGCCCTGTATTTGTGCTGCTTCATACTGTTTTCACAGGGAAGTCATCCCCAGTGTTAATACTTCTTTTTGTAATATATTATATATAATATATTATATAACATATATATTTCCCTGCTTTTTTGAGAACACTTCTTTTTATTTATATATTATATATATTTATTTAGACTATTTATTTATTTATAGTTTTTTATCTGGCCACCTAACCACAGTATGCTTCAAGATAAAATCAAGTCAGAAAAAACCTTAGTGCTTTCAGAATTTCAATCCCTGCTTTTAGTTCCAGCACATCTGCAGGAGTAATAAGTTTTGTGATTTCTTAGAGTCTTGTGGTTAACCTCACAGCATGGAATGAATTATCTACAATTCCATCCTTCATTAAAACACCCTTTCCATGAAACGTGTCAATGAAGTCAGAACCTAGCTGGCCACAGATGAACCAGAGCACTGACCATCTACTTATTTATTTTTTTCATTATACCCCTTAATTATGGCAAAATACAGTCATTCATTCCCAAGAATTTTAAACTGTTTATGTTGTACCCTAAGTTAAAAACACCTATAATGTTTTAAACAGGGTGAATATATATATGTATCAAAGTTAAATGCCATACAACATGGATAAACACAAATAACTTTGACCTCAAATGAGACTGGATGATTAAATTTAATCATTCCTCTCTCAAACTGCACAGTTTCCTCTGAAGCATATTTAATAATATTTTTAAAAGTCTTTAACTCCTAACCATGCCCACAAAATCTATAATCCCCAAAGATTGCTTAAATTTGAGAGAAAATGAAGGAGACTGTCACTTCAAAAGTTGTTTCTCAACATTAATTCCACATTTTCACTTCTGAGCACATGCAAATGACCCTTCTGCCACTCCCAATTTCTCCCTTTAACCTCTTATTCCTCATGAGTTTGGTAAGAAGGAGAGAGTTTGGGTAAAGGCATTCTCCCCTATTTTTTAAAGTCCGTATCTCTACTATTGTGACATAATCAACCATTAAAGAGCCCCAAATTAAAAACATAGCATCCCCTCAATTGAACACTTGGGGAGATTTGCCAAAGGTCATTGTTTAGGCTATAGGTGAAGACTGTAGTTAGGAGTCATTATCTTTCAACAGCTCTTTGAGATAAACAGATATATATTCAGTATGTAATAAAAATAACAACAGAATTTGCACCTGAATTGAAATAGAAGTCCAAAACTGAGCTGAATGCTCTTGTAAGTAAGAATTCTGTGAGGAGTCAGGGGTTACACTACCCTTCAAAACCTTTACAATAGTTCATAGACCAATGTAAAGACAAAGAAAAAACAGTTACAAAAGGTGTTTATACAGCCTTTGAATATTTGAAACATTCAAATCTCACTTCAAGAAGAGATATATAGTTCTCCTTCTTCAAAAATATGACAAACTTTTCTGGGTACTTTAAAGGCTGTTAATAAATAACTCTATCCAATTTATATAAATTATATTAAAAGGAAACATATTTTCAAGTTTAAATGATTACTTTGAATAACTCAATGCATGTGCCAGAAATAATTATTAGGATGCCAAACCACATATCAAAATCAGGTGTTTATTTTTAACTTAATGTCTACTACTCATCTCTTTTACTCCTTATATTATTCTGGAATTTATTAATATGTTTTATAATATTTATGATGATATTTCTAGTCATTAAATGCAAATTTTTCTTAACTTGTAATAGTTTCTACAACTGTATTTGGAGGTGTAGCTTGATGAAGAAAAATATTGGGTTTCTTAAATGAAAAATAAGAATATTACTTAATGTGATTTACTACCACACTGTAAGAAGGACTTCTAACACAAGCAAGCATAATCAAATTGTGTCACAAACTATTTTTATACAGATTTTTTAACTTTCTGGAATTGATTCTTACCCATCTAACCAAAAGAGTCCTGAGATTTTTTTTTTTTTTTGGCACTGATAGGAGTCTTGGCTAAACAGTACCATAACTTAACTCCCTTCTCCTGTTCCATAAGAATTCTTGTCACTGATATATGAAAGAATCCTTGGATACATTCCTGCTGTTCATATTCTCTTCAGAGTGGGGATTAGGAGTCATCTGCATTGATAACAGATTTATGCATTATATATAATTTTCTTTACTGAGCTTTCTTTTTCTTTATAAATGATGGAAAACTTACATAGTATTTTGGTTAATTGTCCTTATGTTCAAGTAAATTCTTTTGCATAACTGCAGTTTGTGTGCAAATAATGCCTCCCTTATGCTGCTGGAACTGAAATATATAAATGAATTTTATCTTTAATGCAAATTAATTATAACTAGGTTTAGGGAGAATAAAAAGATAATTTTCAGGCATGATGGCTAAAATGGTAGGGCTTCCTTAACATTCTTTTGAATTACCTAGGTTCACCAAGGGTTTAGTATAAAACCAGCGAAGATGCAAATTCAGAAAGTTCTGGATTAAAAACTCTAAATCAAGACTGGGTTACTGCCTGTGACAAGCAAATTCTATTTTTTAAAGATTAATTAGAGGATTGGTTCTATATGACCTTGGTGGGGGGAGTAGGGTCTTTGGGACAAAATCATTTCTATCATGTCTGTGCCTAGCACCTATGTGCTATGCTAAATGTCATTCCCTCTTCCTTCTAGTATTTGAGCATTTTCACCCAAGCATTTGTTTAAACTGTGAATCGTGCAAAATCAAGAAGAAAAAGACCCTTAAGAGCATTCATGCCATTGGGATTTAATCAAAGAAGGCTACATCACCTATTTCCTGAGAGCCATCCCTGATCCGTCCCCCTCTGCACAGCCACAGTATCACTTCTCTGCTCTTCTTAGGACAATCTTTCATAGATCTAACTGCCTCACATTTATTCAAGTACATGCATTATCCAGCCGGTTGAATCACAAGCTCCTAGAAGTTAGGGAAATTTATCTTATTCATCTTTCTATCTTACACATCATTTTAAAACATATTATATTAGAGGTGATCAATACAGGTTGAATACTGTACGATTTGAAGAGTAACTTTAAAAAATCATTTTCAGCAACACTTCAAACTTCTATCAGAAATCAACAACACAGGACAAACTATTTCAAAACTATACGTTTAGTCAGTTATCCATAAATAAATAAGAACACCTATGCCATTTTGACACAGTACATTTTCAAGATTGGCCACAAAATCATTATTTATCTTCATACAAATAGCTTAAATGTGTTTCCCTCTAAACACACTGCTACAATTTAGTTTCAGCTCTCCCAGGAAAAAACATAATGAGAGTGTACTCATTGTATGCAGTGCAAATTAAACCCAGAGAAAAGTTACTACAAAGAACATTTCCACACATGCCCTCCATCCCAGGTTCCTAGAAGACCCATTAGGGCATTCAGCACCAAAAGAAGAGAGGCACGTTAACAATTTAATTTAAAATCCTTTGGTAATTTGCAATGGAAACTTATAAGAGCTGGATTTAATCTAAACTGTGTTTCAGCTCCAAAATGTAAAAATACAGTTTTCATCTTATATTTCAGGCAAGAATACTGAATACTGAATACCAATGAGCTTGGGAACTGGGATTGAACAATAGTAGAAAATACCTTTTGTGTAACCACTTCTGAAATTCCTCACTATATTAATAAGTTCTTCTTAGCTTTCCTGTGATTCTTTAAAACATATGCCTCAAATTCCAAAAGGTACTTTTTTTTCCCTCTATATTTATGGAGTTGCCAATCAGATAAAAGTTTCAGAGGGCTGCACATTTAAGATTAATAGAAGCATATTGATGGCATTAGGGCTCCAGGCCTTCAAGAGTACTGCTGTCTTCAGTAATTCTGAACCAAAGATGAACCTTCCTTGCTTAGTGTCTTGGCTAAATCTTTTTCTTTCCTGACAGACTTCAAGAACTTGTATTTTCAAGAATTTACCCTGATACACTGAGTTATCCTTGTATTTCATCCTAGACCAGGTCTTATTACCTTACCCATGCTCTATTAACACCAGAACCCTAAACTATTCTTGGTGAGAACACATAAGAAGTGAGCCCTTGTACCAAATCAAAATAACTTCTTGAAGCAAAAGGTTACCTGGTACTTTCTTCTATTTTAGTGACTCTACATTTTAGGATAAACAAAAATCATCTGTCGTGAATATTTAAGATTCCGATTGTGGCATCACACTCAAAGAGATTCAAATTCAATAGGTTGTAGGGGAGGCCCATGAATTCATTATTTTAAGAAGCCCCTTGGATGACTCTGATTCATGTTAAATGACAGACTGGTCAATCCTTTGAACCACACATGGGAAGAACAGTACCTGTTTAGAACACAAAAGCTCACGTCTTCATCATTTTACCACTTAAAAAACACTGGTGTTAATGTTTCTAATAGGGCATTTCTATCTTAGTTCCTTAAGCTCTGTAATAATATACTATATTGGCTTAAAAACTTTTGAAGAAATTCAAGAATATTTGAAAAGAAACTGTCATTTTTTTCAAATGTTTCTTATTAGAAAATACTTTACATTTAACACATTATAATGGTGCCTCTAACACTCAACAAGCTGGACAAAATTATTCCAATCATTATAACTATCATAATGATACATTAATTATAAGGTTGCTTTAATTTCTTTCAGGGAATACTTACTTTTTCATAAACTATAGCATTCCTATAGCTATAGTGATATCTAAACTGCTGTCACAGTTGACCTTTTTTGTGTGGCTTGAATAGGACCACTTTTCTAAAAATCATACTTAGTTTTTTGTCTTAATAGCCCTTAAATGGATTGTATTTAACAATATGTGGTTATCTTTCAGTATGCTTCTCACAAAAACCTTACAGAATGCATTTCAGCCCCCTGAAATTAGTACAGCTATAAAAATAATTGCATGTAGTATAAACAAACACTGGTAGAGAAATAGAAAGACTTAAGGCTTTCGGTCGTATTAAGTGAGTCAATTAGCAGTTCTGAAACTACTTATCTATCTATAAATGGGGAGAGTATGGAACAATAGTAACTGAGCTATAGAAGAGTGAAATGAGGGTCTGGACACAGAGATGCATTTAAAAGAAGGAGCTATACAACAGTGAAGTATCATTATCACCAAATATGTAATTGTAGAGCAATTTGGATAACAGGCCATAGTAACTGTTCAATAGTTAGACAAATGGCTCTAAAACGTTTTGGTTTTAGGATTCCATTACACTCTTAAAAATGATTGAAGACACTAGAGTTTTTTAAATGTAGAAATATATCATATTGGAAACTAAAACTGATAGATTTTTAAAAAATATTTATTTATTGTCCATTTATCCATTTAATATTCTCCACCTCAGGAGGTAGAGCTTAATCCCCATCCCTGACCCCCAAGTATGGGCTGGACTTGAGTGACTCACTTCCAAAGAACAGAATAGAGAAATGGAAAATAGTAACTTTAGAATTAAAGTTGACAGGCACTGTCTTAAACAAGTGATCAAGGTTAACATAACAGTTAGTTATGTTGATTTCCTGACATGATGTAGGTACATCATAATGAGAAGGGTACTTTATCTCAGTGCTAACCCTCCACAAAACCCATAACTCCAGTCTAACCATGAGGAAACTCAAATTAAAGAAGATTCTATAAGATACTTGAACAGTCTCTTCAAAATTGTCAAGGTCACAAAGAAAATAAAGACTGAGAAATTGACTCTAGAATTACAACTAAATGCAATGTGGAGTCCTGGATTGGATCCTGGAATACAAAAGAACACTAGTGAGAAAACTGATAAAATATGAAAAAAGTCTGAACTATAGTTAGCAGTAATGTATCAAAATTAATCTCTTAGCTTAATAAATGTACCATAGTATTGAGATATTAATATTACAAGAAAGTGGGTGAAGTACAGAAATTCTCTGTACTGTCTTTACAACTCTTTTGTAAATTTAAATTTTTTTCTAAAATAAAAAATATTTTAATGATTCAGCAAACTAAAAAAAGCAAACACATAACAATAGGTACAGAAAAATCATTTGACAAACTCCTACAACCATTCATGATAAAAATTCTCAGTAAACTAACAATAGAAAGGAAATTTCTCAACTTGGTAAAGACTATCTACAAACAAACAAACAAACAAAAACCTACAGCTAACATCATACTTAATGCTCAGAAGCTTGAAGCTTTCCCAGTAAGATTAGGTACAAGGCAAGGATATCCCCTCTCACTACTCCTTTTGTACATTGTACTGGAAGTCCTAACTGAAAGGAAATAAAGTGTATACATATTGTGAAAGAAGGCATAAAACTGTCCTTGTTCACAGATGACACTATCATCTACATAGAAAATCCAAAAGAATCAACAAGAACAATAAACTCTGGGACTAATAAGCAATTACAGCAAGGTTGTGGGATACAAAATTAATATACAAAATTCAGTTGCTTTCTTACATACCACCAATGAACAAGTGGAATTTAAAATTAGAAACACAACACCATTTACATTGGCATCCAAAAAATATAAAATACTTATATATAAATCTAACAAAATATGTACAAGATCTAAATAAGAAAAACTATAAAACTCTGATGAACAAAATCAAAGAAGAACTAAATAAATGAAGAGATATTCCAGTTCATGGATAAGAAGACTCAATATTGTCAAGATGTTAGTTCTCCCAAAATTTATCTATAAATTAATGTAATCCCAATCAAAATTCAAACAAGTTATTTTATGGATATCAGCAAATTTATTTTTAAGTTTATATGTAGAGGGAAAAGATCCAGAATAGCCAACACAACACTGAAGAAGAACAAAATTAGAGGACTGACATTAACCAACTTTAAGACTTACTATAGAGCTATAGTAGTCAGCAAGTGTGGTATTGGTGAAAGAAGAGACAAATAGATCAATGGAACAGAATAGAGAGATTAGAAATAGAACGACATAAATATAGTCAACTGATCTTTGACAAAAAAGCAAAGGCAATACAATGGAGCAAAGATAGTGTCTTCATTAATGGTGCTGGAACAATTGGACATGAATGTGCAAAAAAGTGAATCTAGGCACAGACCTTACACTCTTCACAAAAAAATGAACTCAATATGAATCACAGAACTAAAAGTAAAACACAGTACTATAAACTTCAAGAGGGTAACATAGAAGAAAATCTAGATGGCCTTGGGTATGGTAATGCCTTTATAATACAACACCACAGATATGATCTATGGAAGAAGTAATTGGTAAGCTGGACTTCATTAAAATTTAAAACTTCTGCCTGTGAAAGACAATGTCAAGAGAATTAGAAGAGAAGCCACCACTGTGAGAAAATCTTTGCTAATCATATACCTTATAAGGAGTTTATATCCTACAATTCAACAACACACAAAAAAAAAATACAATTAAAAAATGACCAAGGACTTCACTAGATATTTCTCCAAGATGATATACAAATGACCAACAAACATATGAAGAGATGCTCAATATCACAATCATCAGAGAAATGCAAATCAAAACCACAATGAGATATCATCTCACATCTATTAGGATGGCTACTACAAAAAACAAACAAACAAAAAACCAGAACAAGTGTTGGTGAGGATATGAAGACACTGAAATTCTTGTGTACTTTTGGTGGGATTTTAAAATAGTGCACCTGCTATAAAAACAGTATTGAGGTCCCTCAAAATATTAAGAAGAGAACTACCATACAATGCTATAACCCCACTTATTAGTATATCCAAAAGAATTGAAAGCAATTCAAAAAAATTCTGCAACCCAAGAGAATTTAAAGGAGGGTCTGGAAGAGATATATGCACATTCATGTTCATAGCAGCACTATTCACAAGAGCCATGAGGTGGAACAAACCCAAATGTCAATTGATGGATCAATGGATAAACACTGATATATATAAAACAGAATATTATTCAGCCTAAAAAAGGAAGGAAATCCTGTCACATGCTACAACATGATTCAATCTTGAGGAAATTATGCTAAGTGAAATAAGCCAGTTACAAAAAGAAAAATACTGTATGATTCCCTTTTATGAAGTATCTAAAATAGTTAAATTTGGAGGGATAGAAAGTAGAATGGTGGTTACCAGGCACTGCAAGAAGGGAGAAAAGGAGACTTGTTTAATGGGTAGAGGGTTTCAGTTTTGCAAAATGAAAAGGTTCCAGAGATCTGTTTCACAACAATGTAAATATACTTAACACTACTGAACTTAACAATTTAAAATAGTTAAGATAGTAAATTTTATGTTTATATACTTTTTACTACTATTAATAAGCAACTAATACTAAAAATTAGTTGCTTAAAAATAACTGGACTCTAAAACAAGATCAATGAACTTTTCACTCTCTGAAAAATCCACTAGTCTATCATGCAAGTTTTTAAAATTATTATTTATTTAATTGAAATTAAATATAAAAAGATATTTATAATTTGGTATTTCCACTCCGGACTAAAGAATATCAGAGACATTCCTTGAAATTCATATTGGCAGAATTATTAAGGTTGCTGTTACTTTTTTCTACATACTTATAACATAATTGTAATATCATATCACAAAAGAGGTATTCTTTTGTGTATATGAATCGCAATTCTGGGTAAGGATAAAGGCGTATAAATGCCCCTTCTTAAGAAACCCATGAGTAGTACACCTGAAACTAACGTAACATTGTATAACAACTACATTCCGTTGTCAAATGGAAAGAGAGGGAGTATAACACCATACTGTGGAAAAAAATGAGGTCAGGAGCTAAATCTATTTACTAACCCCCAAGTGGAAACAATATCCTTTCTTGGCTATATTCTAACAGCTGATGCTTGACTCAACATCACTAAGCAGCAGCATGGACCTTGCCTATGTTAGACACTCAGAATATTCCTTTTGTACAAGTTGTTTTGTTGCTGTTCTTGTTTTGATGTGGACCATTTTAAAAATCTTTATTGAATCTGTTACAATATTGCTTCTGTTTTTTATGTTTTGTTTTTTTAGCCGCGAGGCATGCGGGATCTTAGTTCCCTGACCAGGGATCCAATCCGCACCCCCTGCATTGGAAGGTGAAGTCTTTAACCACTGGATCACAAGAGAAGTCCCTACAAGTCGTTTTATTACAAGTAATAATTGTGATCTTACTTAAGAGAATAAAGTGGTTGCTTTTGTAAAAATTTTAAAGAGGAAAAGCCAACCAGACTGGTTATAGAAAAGGGAAGAAATAAAACTGTAAGGTTTAGAATCTATGCTATTGTCTACATGGTAAGAGTTAAGAGAAAAGTGATGTGAATTTGGATAGCTACAGATATGGATCCCCAAATGAATACAATATTAAGGAAAGAATAGGAATTCACCAAAAAGAACTGGATAGAATTTCATTACATGCAAAGGAAGCAGTAAATGAAGGCACCGAGGTAGGGGAAAAAATGGCTTGTTTAGGAAATTTGTGTATTTTGTTGTGACTAAAGACTAGACTCTGTGTGATAGAAATGTAAAAGATTACAACGGAAGTATAAGAACATATCATAAACTATTTTCTTCAAAAAAGTCTGTATTTGATTTTCTAGCACTGTAATTTCCAAACCCTATTCTATAGATAGACCTTTTAATCTACAAATGTCCAATGTGAATTTCCAAGAGGCAAATATATAATTCACAATTACCTAAACTTATTATGCTTAACCCATCTAAAATTAGACAACATCTTAAAATTGATAGGTACATTTTCTGTAGCAGTGTTGCTTTTGAACATTTCCCCCACACAAAAAAGTTGTTGTTGCTGTTTTAATAGATAGTGTGTCAAAAAATCTATGGAGTTGTATAAAATGGAAAGAAGACAATATTTGGCTATGCAATTTTTCCTCTGTTTAACACCTATTAATAACTTACTGAACTAGTGTTCCCTTGATACAGTTTAGAACAAAGTACTGTAGGAGTTAGTTCCAGTCTTTGTTTAGCGGGTTTTTCAACTTTTACCTCCTAAAGCTAACTTAGCCATTGCTATATATTTTTAAAAATTGATGAGTTTGGGCAGTAAAGCCTATAATAATTTCTCCAGAGTCTAATACCCTCTTTGGGAAGACTCAGTTAAGCATCATCAGCTGATGAAATATCTCACAAGTGCTACCATATTATAGAAATAATACAAGTAGAAAACCAAATTTCTGGTTTTCATGCCCCACATCTTATTGGAGAGAATTAATTAATTTCTCCCAGGTCCAGTTTTTCTACCATATAGGGATTTTGAATGTATATATGTTGGGGGGAATTAAGGAAAAGAATAAGAATTGTTATTTGAATTATATTACTTTTAAATTGAAATTATATTCAAGATAAAACTTATTGTATAATTTCATAAATCAATTACAAAGATAGTGTCCTAGGATATACAAGAAGGGAATAGCCCTGAAGCTAGGAAGACCCTACAAATTTTCATATCATGAACTCTAAATGAATCTATAACCCTTCCTGCACTGACATGAGTAATGTGAAGCTCAAGCAATGTGAAGAGGAAGGCATTATGATAAGATGGCATCCTTAGAGAATTTACTGTCTTATGAAAACAGTCAATCTGGGATTGATTTTGAATGGTATAGCCAGTATTTATCATGGGAGATGAGAGTTACTGAATGTAAAAAGAGGGCTGTAGACCCAGGGAAGTAAGTTTAATTCATTATAGTGTTTGCCATTAAGACAACAGAACATGTTATTTTTTTCTTATAAATATCCTTTCAGCTTGAAACTAATATTTTTTCTGTGTTGATCTATATTTTACTGCATCAGAAAGTCAAACTCATTTCCATAATTTGAACATTTTGAATTGAGTACATAAGGATGGATAATCACAAAGCCAGTGGAATGACACATTTGGCTACCAATCATCTTAAAGTCATGTCTGACTTCTCTGCCTAAAATCCATTTCAAACAATCTGTGAGGATACACTCAACAAATTTCCTGTGTATTTCACAAAAGAGTATTGAAATGTACAGTGATATGGTTCTGGAAGATTCTGAAGTCAGTTTAGGACTGACTACTACTAGCTTTTTTCCTTCTGCTTACACCCTTCAAAGCATAGTTGTGGGTGAACATGGCAGATTACTGGAAAGTTTGACAGAGTCAAAACAAGGTCTCTCAAGGTGAGGCTGAAACTAAGGTGTTTGTCAGATTGTTCACTGACATGGCTAGTAAAACATCATTTGGGCTAGCATGTCCTGTTGTGACTGCCTTTCATGATATATAAATAAATATCATGGTCCCTAAGAAGTGTTTTATATATTGAGTCATATTCATTTCCATGGTGCCACTGTGTTTGGTACTTTATTAATCATAGGATAAAGTTACTGAAAGTAGTTGAGATCCAGTTCCTGACCACAACCAACATAAAATCTAGCTAAACATGTACCCACTAAGCAAATGAATTATCAAATTAAGTAGCATATGAATTTATGTAAATTAGAAGCATAAATATAGAGCAATGTAATGGACTAGTCAAGTGGGTTTGCTAAATATGAAGCAGGCAGAATTTGATAATGTGAACAGCAAAGAGAAAATATGAAGATTGGCATTTGCATCTGCAAAGAAGAAAAATGCAAGATTGAGAAGTGGAAAATGATATCACTGATTAGGGAAAAGGAACAATACGATAGCTTGAAAGCTACAATCAAGGGCAGTAGAAATAATTCCCTTTTGAATATGACAAATTTAAGACAAAGCTAGTTGTTCTACTCTAAAAATGTGGTATTATCTTCTATACAAACAAAATCATGGAAAAAGAAGAAAATCTGGAAATTTTATTCATGTTCAAATGCTATAAATTCCCTAATAGACTGCATGGGTACAAAGGGAGAAGACAGGAGAGGTCATGAGGTCATGGGATGGTTAGTGGGTTATCTTTCAATAGATTTGAAATATAGGGCAAGGGACTTTAAATCAGTGTTTGAAAGTAAAATATAAAATAGAAGAAAATATATATACAAGTTAATTATTGAAACTTTTTTTCCTGGCATGGTCTTAGAATCAATTTTTATCAGCAACATATACACAAAAATCAGTTTCATTATTTCTATGTGACATTTTGGAGTAAAAATGTATATTATCCAGCTCATATATGCTTCCTGTGGTTGAAGCATGTATCCAAAGGACTTTAAGCCATTTCAAAAAATATAAACAATCCACAAAAGACTAATAACTGCCGTCACTGGAGTTATCCTGAAAAATATGCAGTAGAATCCAAAGGAGCAAAGGTGGTATGATTAACTAAGCTTATAGTACCCTAAAGCAACTACTTTGAAGGTGAAAATACATTTGAATCACTAAGTTCCAGCATGATAGCTTAAAAAATTATTCACTTTACTTCGTATTCCTACCTTTTATTCTTAAAGCAGAAAAAAAGAAGATAACTTTTGCTCTCTGACTCAAATCCTTTTTGAAATGCGACAGGTTAATAACTAAGTTTAATTTTAAAATTGTATCTTTTTTGGCAAATCTGTGAGTTAATTCCTAAGATAAAGAGTATGTGTTCAGCTCTTTTACTTTATATTCCTTTTTCTCCTGACTTTCCTTAGCTTTACATGGTCAAGATCTGGTTTTCCTTGCAAGTAGCCTGAGAGAATTAAGTTTTGTCATGGTTCACAAAATCAGAAAGCTAACTTCAAAATCTTCTTACCCTAAAGAGATTGCATACAGGTTAGGAACTTTAAACATAATTATCAGCAGTATGTTTTCAATTCTAGAGGGGCTGCAATGAGGTCTGCAGTCAATGACACAGTCTTGTCTAGTCTGTCACTGTAGGTAATGGTGCAGAAAAAAACAATATATGATGCATGGCAGATGAAGAGTGAAGATTGAGAATCAAAACAGACTGAGCTCTTTATTCACAAAGCAATTGAGCCACAGTAATCAATTAACCTGTGACCAAGTGAGTGTTAGGAGGGGAACATTCCAGGGACCCATTACATTCTCATCTTGGGAATCACAGGATCCTGCTGACAAATATAGCACAAAAACAGGAGAATACCTATCACTTCCAGCCAGGAGGATCTAGACTTCTTCATCAGCAGGTGCCTGGTCCCCTTAAATAAAAGAGGCTTTCTTTTTTTTTTTTTTTCAATGCTTTGAACTCTTTGTTTTTGTTTTTTTTTTTTGGTTGCACCGGGTGTTAGTTGCGGCTTGCCAGCTCCTTAGTTGCGGCTTGCCAGCTCCTTAACTGCAGCACGTGCACTCCTTAGTTGTGGTATGCGACCTCAGTTGCTGCATGCATGTGGGATCTAGTTTCCTGACCAGGGATCGAACCTGGGCCCCCTGCATTGGGAGTGAGGAGTCTTATCCACTGTGCCACCAGGGAAGTCCCAAGAGGCTTTCTTTAGCCATTAGAGAAAACATTTACTTCATCCAGTGTCAGATTGCAGTAATGCTCAACATTTCCAGACATCATGGGGATCGAGTTTAAATACATTCTCTCAAAGTGGAACCTTAGCTAAAACATAGGGCGTGTTTGGTACATACTTCTCCCTGATAAAGCTCAATGTGCTATCCTCCACCCTCACACTCCCATGATGAGGGAAATTAAAAAAAAAAAATAGATTGTCAATTTTCTCATTCTTATCAAGTTGCCAAACCATTTTTAGAAACCTCCTAGGCTGGAGGGTGTAAAAAAGGTATGCAAATATTGCTCCAGTTTAAGAACTTAAACTCTAAAACTATGACAAAGCTATCAAAGGCCTTACAGTGTATAAACACTTATGTAAAGGGCTGTCTTCCACATTCTAAGAACTCTAAGGAATGGACATTGATTTTTTTTTAAGGGAGATGGGGAAGAAGTAAGAGGTTTTGGGAAAATCTATACTGTTTTAGTAAAGTCTCCCATTTGCTAAACAGTTTGACATTAGAAAAGCTCTTTGAATTATGAAGGTGATTTTTAAATCCAGTGGTCTTCACAGTGGTTTATAAATGGCATATGAAGATTACCACCATAATCTCACCAACAAAATTAGAATAAATTTAACAGACAAAGGATGAAAGTAAGAATATTTCTGCATTAGATAAAATACTAGTTATCACAATACAGACTACTAAAACATAGGGCTTAAAGAGTAAGACCAGTTGGTGATCATGAAATATCTCCATCCCCACTTGTTTAGAACACATCCATAGAAACCTACTCTCTCTTAAGTCCTGGAGAAAACAAGACAAGTAAGATATTAATTACATTGTCTTTGCTTCCTTTTCATTCCTTCACCTCATAACCACTTCTAGAACTTATAATCTTACATGGGAGAAACTTTGATACATACATAAGTAGGCACAGTCAGTAAAATATAGTAAGTTTTATAACAAAAATATGAATAGGGTTCTTTTACACATTAAGAATTAGGAGTCTTCCAGGAGATTTCATTTGACCTAAATCATAAGTCTAGAGAGAACCAAAGGACAAAAGATCAGTTGAGCAAGTTGGGCCATTTGGGCTACGGAAAATTTAATTTACAAAATTAATGTCCATGAGGATCAGTTTCACTGCATGGTAAGCAATCATTTAAAATTTTGGTATAATGTTAAGCCAGTATCCTGAACGTTCATAACAAAAGAGACTTTGAAGGAATATTCAGTTTTCAATGGCTAGTAGTGAGTGCTGGGGAGAGGGAAAGAAGGGTATGACTTTCCTTCCTCTAACCTTAAGTTATCATTTCATTTAAAATACAGTTCATAAACAAAATTAAATATCAATCCATTGAATGCTATTCATCAAACTGGTAAACTATGACTTTTATGTACTCCGTTTGTGATACTTTTAATCTCAAATCGCAGAAAATTTAACTCTAATAGCTTACAAACTGTTCAATCACATTACTTTGATTAGCTAATAGTTATTGGTAGACTCCTGGCACAAAACTGTTGCTCTGTGGTTTTTAATATCACATCTATATACATACATAAAATGAATGACTGTTTCATTTATTAACATTCTTTTTAGACATAAACCTGATAGAAAAATATAGCAACAAATTTAAATGTGTACGATCAAAGTAAAATTATCTTAAATTTGAACCACTGAGCAATTGGAGAAAACTATTTTACAGAAAACTCTCTTAATTCTGAAAAATACACATGCAAAATAGTGCAATTCTCCACTGAATCTGTCCCTCGCTCTGTATCATTCTACCACTCTTTAGCATCTCTCTTTTATTATTCCTTTCTCCTCATACCTTAGCAATTTATCCTACACATGCGTCTATTTATTCTAAAGGCTATTAAATTACAAAATATATTTCTCAGTGATCTTTTGAAAATTAACAAATAGCTAGATGAATTCTAGGGTAAATTCAGCTTCACACTAGAAGGTGTGAAGTTTTGTGAGAAATTTCAGAGAAAATGTTTTTCACACCAAAGGATTATAGAGAATCTCTCACATGCAAATAGACTAAGGAAAAAAACACAAGAGTATTCACACCTGTAAAAAAAAAAAAAAAGGTACTAGAGGACCTTAATCTTGAGGGTCTGTTCTTTCGGTAAAGAAAACATGACATAATTTACAGTTTTAAGGAGTAATTTTACATTATAAATTCATTTAAAATGTCATAGAACTTACTCATTCCAGTGAAGTCATTCTTTGAAGATTCATTAATCTTTGCAGTCGCATGGATCCATTTTACAAGGCTTTTCTAAATTCAAATACTATTTCTCCGTTACTAAATAGAACTTTATTTTAAAAAGTCAAGCCCTTCTAAAGGGTGTGAAATTTGTCCCTATATAAAACAAGGGGAACATTCACAAATAATATATAAATATATGAATCAAAACTTGTCACAACATGACTGTATTAATTTTTAAAATTTCAAAGTCAATGAAGAACATGTTAAGATATTATAAGAAGTTGGACTAAAATAGTAATATTTTATATATATATATACCCTTTCCCTATTATTTTCATCTTATTTCAGAGTAAGCCTTAAATGCCTCATGGGTTAGAACTACTGCCCTCAGGGACCACTATGATTTCCATTGTACACAGCACTAGAAAAATAGCAGGAACACAGGAGGCTCTCCGTAAGTGTTGTTTATTTGGAGTGTAGCCTGTATGTCACTGTTAGTAGCCTTAACTATGGTACTGTATAAAACATTTAAAATAAATATACCTTCATTTAAAACTTGTTTTCCATGTATTTTGACATATTATGAACCATATCATTCAGCAAAAGCTTAAGTAAATAGATTGGATTTGAGCCATTTAGTTGTTTTAAGGACTATAACATCTATTTTTAGTTTGATTCAAATTGTAGTTATTCAGACTGTTGTTTTGGCTTTGAGTAGATACAGCCTAAAAGTATCATTCTGAATAAAAACCATTCTTGGAAATTATGATCTTCCTTTCAAAAACCAGCAGGGATATTTTCTGAGGCCCTAGGTTTCAGAGAAGTTGTACAGCTATATTTTTACTAGAACTGCAAATCAGGTTAACAGAAAGTTGTAAATGCTGTTTAGAGATACGTTTGTAAATAGTTATTTTACAATACTAATTAGTTTACAGTGAGTGAAATGATATTTGCCGTTGAAGGTATAGATTCACTTTTCTTACGTGAAAAGAAACAATGAAGAGGGAAGAGGTCCTCCCTTTTTAAGCAGTACACCCTTACAAGGAGTATAAAATTTAACTTCAAGTTCCCTCAAAGTCCACATCCAAGCAGGAAAATGTGTAAAGATAAATTCCAAGACCTTTATATTTAAACTTCTGTGTCTGGTACTCAAAGATCTTTTCATTGAAATTTGCAATGACCTTTCTGACAAAGATTTTAAGCCCAACATAGTAATAGTAGATTGGCAGGCTTACAAATTCCTGTTTTGGGCTGAGAATAAATTAGAACACATGGATAGAGGCAGATAGTCCTAACACCCCAACTGTTCCACATTTTTTTTTTTTTTTTTTTTTTTGCTTAGAAGTCAAGAGATCTAGAAGCAAGTTCACTTCTAACACTTAACTGCCTTGTGACTGTTTCAAAGTCTTTTAGCCTATCTATGCCCCGATGTCCTCATATTTGTAAGCAAATGGTTTTGTAATATCTGTACATCAGATGACTGCATAAGCAAACAGTGTTCCCCTGCGAATGACTGCTGAGAGGGGGCACGACAGTTTCACATCTGAGGACGGTGACGCAGAGGTTACAGAGCCTGCTGCAGCAACTCCCACAGGAGGCTCAGGGGTGGAGGAGGCCGAGCGTGTGAAGTGTATCCTGGAGGCACAAGGCCGGCAGAACCGGGGGGACCAGGAGAGCAGTGAGAGCATCTGGAGGAACCAGCCTGTGGGAGTTAGGGAAAACACAACCTGAACTGTGCTCCCCTGGCTTCTGCCAAGGCTCTGGTGAGTCTCAGCTATCAACAATAATCAGGGCCACGGAGGGGAGGAATTACAGAATAAAGATAAAGAAGCGGAGCACAGCGATCGAAGAGAGGCCTGAAGGAAGGGAGCAAAGTAAAGTAAAAAAGGAAAGAAATCATGTCTGTAGGTCTACGTAGTCATCTGCAAGACTACAGGGTGAAAAAAGCAAAGGAGAGTGAAAGTATGAAAGTCTAGGGGACTTGTGGAAGGGAAGTCAGGCCATGAAGAGCATTTTAGGAAGCCGCACTTCAAAGAGAATGAGAACAGCTGTTTAGCAAGGGCTTATGTGGTGGAAGCCATTAGTATCATGTGAATTCAAAGAAATAAAAGATTAATAGCAGCTGAAATATACATGAAATCTTACTATTTTGCCAAGTACTGATAATTTGTTATAATTCAAATGAGAGATAGATATTAGATGAGAACTTCAAACCGAAAAAGGAGTTAGCTTAATTATAAAGTTGGGAGAAGTGCCTGAGTCATACTGTGAACATTATCATGAGTTTATTAATCAGATCTCAGACAAAGAATTTATTTTCTTTAGGAATAAACAATGAAGACAGGTAAATTGCAATTTGATTAAAGACACTGCTATGAAAACCATCTAAACGAAAGTGCAAGTGAAATTGAAATTTTTATTAGAAGGGAGGAAGGCAAATCACGGCAAGGGGCTGACAGACTGTACTCTAAACGAAAGTGCAAGTGAAATTGAAATTTTTATTAGAAGGGAGGAAGACAAATCACGGCAAGGGGCTGACAGACTGTACTCACTGACAAATATTGTCTACTTCAGTGCTAGAAAATAATAAATGTTTGTTGACACAACTTACCAACCTTATCAATATAATGTAATGTTTTACTGTACATAATTTGACATGGTTCCCATTCTGTCTCATTTCTGAAGTCACAAGCAGACAGAGTCTTGTTCTCTACAGAAACCCAGAGGTCTAAAATAGACGTGCAGTGCCAGTGGGCAGGCACTAGAAGGCAGAGATTGAGCTGCACATCCTGAAAAGTGGAGAAAAAAATACAGTATTCATAGGCAGTTGCCATAGAGGCCAAGACCAAAGAATGCCCTGAATGCAAGAAGATAGGTACCAGTTTCTGGATACTGTATCAACAAGTAGTAGGTCCCCAGGCTATGTAGTCAAGAATAAGAAAAAGACATGATATGAGATAGGCAAGGCCCCAGTAACATAAAGGTGTACTTCTATGAAAAGATTTGAATATAAGAAAATGTTTGGTTAGCCAGGACAAGGAAGAACTGCAATAATGAGAACTGTGCAAATGCCAGAGGTGCACAAGCAGGAGAGCTTTATGCTCAGTCTAACAGAGTTGAGCTAAAACTATTGTGACCCCTCCTTTTTTAAAACCAGAATTGCCCCTTATGACATAAGGGGAACTGAGTTTACAGGCTGCAATCAACTGGTACTGGCTGTGAAAAGAGTGGGTCTAAAACTCTAGGAAGTAGACAGGTCCTGACAAACTGGATGTTAATGCTTTGAATCTTTATAAATGACTCTTTGGAAGTATGTGGAATATAACCTATCTTTTATAGTAGAAAAATACAGTATTATCAATGCAAAGTGCTTTATGATTTTAGTTGGTTCTAGAGGTAAGTAACAGCCAGTGAAAATCAGGCTTAAAATTGACTTGCTGGGGACTTCCCTGGTGGTGCAGTGGATAGGACTCCACACTCCCAATGCAGGGGGCCCGGGGTTCGATCCCTGGTCAGGGAACTAGATCCCACATGCATGCTGCAGCTGAGAGTTTGCATGCCAAAACTAAGAAGCCCATGTGCCGCAACTAAGGAGCCCACGTGCTGCAACTAAGGAACCCGCCTGCCACAACTAAGACCCGGTGCAACCAAATAAGTAAATAAATACTTTAGAAAAAAAAATAATAAATTGACTTGCTAACACATTAAGACAACAAACCAAAGAAATATGAGAATTTTTTAAAAGGTATAGTGCTGATGTCACCAGGCCAGACATCTAGATGATTTTGTACACAATACGGTGCAAATGAGTTTTCACTGTGAGAAGTATCCATGTGCTTATAACTCCAAACAATCTAGGAAGGACTCTCAGGAATTTAGTGGACACACTTTCACAGCAGCAGCAGCTGTGAGAGATAAATAACTGTGAAAGGATCAAATGGGGAAAGGCTGGGGAGGAAAATTAGAGGACTGTGATTGGTGCCAACAAAACCTTGTGATGCAAGTGGCTGGTCTGTGGAGTGCACCTCCATATGGAAAATGGCCAGGAACAACACACTAAATTCAGTTAAGTTACAAAGGCATACTACTGAGGTGACTCCAAATGACAGTGACTTTTCTACTGTGAAGGGTTTAGGGGTCAGCACTGTGATAACTTTAGGCTACTACAGTAAACATGGGGAAAAAATATTGTGCACCTTGGTGATTTTCCATCTGGTAACTCTACACACAGTGGCCTCTTAGACAACCGCCACAATGCTTTACTTGCAGGATTTGACATTTCAACTTTGTGATTTGTGGTTTGTGTGGCTAGCAAGAAACATTTCCATTTGATCACGGAAAAATTCAAAGGCAGTCATACATTCAACCTGTGGTAGCTTAAAAAAAATAATAAAATGAAGTTATAGCAGTATATATACATTGTTAGCGAAACTTCATGTTATTAAATATGGTTATATTTATATTCGTGTTTATATTTTTAAGTAGAAGGATATAACTAAGATATAAAAGAAGGTAATCTCTTATAAAACAATCCTAAAAAATACACCTACTATTTAAATGCTTCTGTAAGTTTGCTCTTAGAGTTGCATGAGGAAAACAGTCAGTCAAAAGGAAACATAAAACACTATGGGATAAGCACTGCAAGAGAGATATAATCCAAGTATTAGAGGAATGAAAACAAAGGAAGTAACAACTGAATTTACCTTTAGAACTCCAGGAATGTTATAAAGAACAGGTGAATGTTGAGCTGCATTTTTTCTTTTTTTTTTTTTAATTTAATTTAATTTATTTATTTTTTCATACAGCAGGTTCTTATTAGCTATCCATTTTATACATATTAGTGTATACATGTCAATCCCAATCTCCCAATTCATCCCACCACCACCCGCCCCCACCACATTTCCCCCATTGGTGTCCATATGTTTGTTCTCTACATCTGTGTCTCTATTTCTGCCCTGCAAAACGGTTCATCTGTACCATTTTTCTACATTCCACATATATGCGTTAGTATATGATATTTGTTTTTCACTTTCTGACTTCACTCTGTATGACAGTCTGTAGATCCATCCACATCTCTAGAAATGAACCAATTTCTTTCCATTTTATGGCTGAGTAATATTCCATTGCATATATGTACTACATCTTCTTTATCCATTCATCTGTCGATGGGCATTTAGGTTGCTTCCATGACCTGGCTATTGTAAATAGTGCTGCAATGAACATTGGGGTGCATGTGTCTTTTTGAATTATGGTTTCCTCTGGGTATATGCCCAGTAGTGCGATTTCTGGGTCATATGGTAATTCTATTTTTAGTTTTTTAAGGAATCTCCCTACTGTTCTCCATAGTGGTTGTATCAATATACATTCCCACCAACAGTGCAAGAGGGTTCCCTTTTCTCCACACCCTCTCCAGCATTTGTTGTTTGTAGATTTTCTGATGATGCCCATTCTAACTGGTGTGAGGTGATACCTCATTGTAGTTTTGATTTGCATTTCTCTAATAATTAGTGATGTTGAGCAGCTTTTCATGTGCTTCTTGGCCATCTGTATGTCTTCTTTGGAGAAAGGTTTATTTAGGTCTTCTGCCCATTTATGGATTGGGTTGTTTGTTTTTTTTAATATTGAGCTCCATGAGCTGTTTATATATTTTGGAGATTAATCCTTTGTCCTTTGATTCAATTGTAAATATTTTCTCCCATTCTGAGGGTTGTCTTTTCGTCTTGTTTATGGTTTCCTTTGCTGTGAAAAAGCTTTTAAGCATCATTAGGTCCCATTTGTTTATTTTTCGTTTTATTTCCATACTCTAAGAGGTGGATCAAAAACTGTCCAGTTTTCCCAGCACCACTTATTGAAGAGGCTGTCTTTTCTCCACTGTAGATCCTTGCCTCCTTTGTCATAGATTAGTTGATCATAGGTGTGTGGGTTTATCTCACAGCTTTCTATCCTGTTCCATTGATCTACATTTCTGTTTTTGTGCCAGTACCATATTGTCTTGATTACTGTAGCTTTGTAGTACAGTCTGAAGTCAGGGAGTCTGATTCCTCCAGCTCTGTTTTCTTCCCTCAAGACTGCTTTGGCTATTCAGGGTCTTTTGTGTCTCCATACAAATTTTAAGATTTTTTGTTCTAGTTCTGTAAAAAATGCCATTGGTAATTTGATAGGGATTGCATTGAATCTGTAGATTGCTTTGGGTAGTATAGTCATTTTCACAATATTGTTTCTTCCAATCCAAGAACATGGTATATCTCTCCATCTGTTGGTATCATCTTTAATTTCTTTCATCAGTGTCTTATAGTTTTCTGCATACAGGACTTTTGTCTCCTTAGGTAGGTTTATTCTTAGGTATTTTATTTTTTTTCTTGCAATGGTAAATGGGAGTGTTTCCTTAATTTCTCTTTCAGATTTTTCATCATTTGTGTATAGGAATGCAAGAGATTGCTGTGCATTAGTTTTGTATCCTGCAACTTTACCAAATTCATTGATTAGCTCTAGTAGTTTTCTGGTAGCATCTTTAGGATTCTCTATTTATAGTATCATGTCATCTGCAAAGAGTGACAGCTTTACTTCTTCTTTTCCAATTTGTATTCCTTTTATTTATTTTTCTTCTCTGATTGCCATGGCTAGGACTTTCAAAGCTATGTTGAATAATAGTGGCAAGAGTGGACATCCTTGTCTTGTTCCTGATTTTAGAGGAAATGCTTTCAGTTTTTCACCATTGAGAATGATGTTTGCTGTGGGTTTGTGATATATGGCCTTGAGGTAGGTTCCCTCTATGCCCACTTTCTGGAGAGTTTTTATCATAAATCGGTGTTGAATTTTTTCAAAAGCTTTTTCTGCATCTATTGACATGATCAAATGGTTTTTCTTCTTCAATTTGTTAATATGGTGTATCACATTGATTGATTTGCTTTTATTGAAGAATTCTTGAATCCCTGGGATAAATCCCACTTGATCGTGGTGTATGATCCTTTTAATGTGCTGTTGGATTCTGTTTGCTAGTATTTTGTTGAGGATTTTTGCATCTATATTCATCAGTGATACTGGTCTGTAATTTTCTTTTTTTGTAGTGTCTTTGTCTGGTTTTGGTAGCAGGTTGATGGTGGCCTCATAGAATGAGTTTGGGAGTGTTCCTTCCTCTGCAGTTTTTTGGACGAGTTTGAGAAGAATGGGTGTTAGGTTTTCTCTAAATGTTTGATAGAATTCACCTGTGAAGCCATCTGGTCCTGGGCTTTTGTTTGTTGGAAGATTTTTAATCACAGTTTCAATTTCATTACTTGATACTGGTCTGTTCATATTTTCTATTTCTTCCTGGTTCAGTCTGGGAAGGTTACATCTTTCTAAGAATTTGTCCATTTTTTCCACATTGTCCATTTTATTGGCATAGAGTTGCTTGTAGTAGTCTCTTGGATGCTTTGTATTTCTGTGGTGTCTGTTGCAACTCCTCCTTTTTCATTTCTAATTTTATTGATTTGAGTCCTCTCCCTCTTTTTCTTGATGAGTCTGGCTAATGGTTTATCAATTTTGTTTATCTTCTCAAAGAATCAGCTTTTAGTTTTATTGATCTTTGCTATTGTTTTTTTTTGTTTGTTTCTATTTCATATATTTCTGCTTTGATCTTTATGATTTCTTTCCTTCTGCTAACTTTGGGTTTTCTTTCTTCTTCTTCTTTCTCTGGTTCCTTTAGGTGTAATGTTAGATTGTTTACTTGAGATTTTTCTTGTTGCTTGAGGTAGGCTGGCGTTGCTATAAACTTCCCTCCTAGAACTGCTTTTGCTGCATCTCATAGGTTTTGGATCGTCATATTTTCATTGTAATTTGTCTCTAGGTATTTTTTGATTTCCTCTTTGATTACTTCAGTGATCTCTTGGTTATTTAGTAACATATTTTTTAGCTTCCATGTATTTATGTTTTTAACATTTTTTTCCCTGTAATTGATTTCTAATCTCATAGCATTGTGGTCAGAAAAGATGCTTCATAAAATTTCAATATTCTTAAATTTACTGAGGTTTGATTTGTGACCCAAGACGTGATCTATCCTGGAGAATATTCCATGTGCACTTGAGAAGAAAGTGTAATTGCTGTTTTTGGATGGAATGTCCTATAAATATCAATTAAATCTATCTGGTCTATTGTGTTGTTTAAAGCTTGTGTGTCCCTATTAATTTTCTGTCTGGATGATCTGTCCATTGGTGTAAGTGAGGAGTTAAAGTCCCCCACTATTATTGTGTTACTGTCGATCTCCTCTTTTATAGCTGTTAGCCTTTGCTTTACGTACTGAGGTGCTCCTATGTTGGGTGCATATATATTTATAATTGTTATATCTTCTTCTTGGATTGATCCCTTAATCATTATGTAGTGTCCTTCCTTGTCTCTTGTAACATTCTTTATTTTAAAGTCTATTTTATCTGAAATGAGTATTGCTACTCCAGCTTTCTTTTGGTTTTCATTTGCATGGAATATCTTTTTCCATGCCCTCACTTTCAGTCTGTATGTGTCCCTAGGTCTGGAGTGGGTCTCTTGTAGACAGCATATATATGGGTCTTGTTTTTTGCATCCATTCAGTAAGCCTGTGTCTTTTGGTTGGAGCATTTAATCCATTCACGTTTAAGGTAATTATCAATATGTATGTTCCTATGACCATTTTCTTAATGGTTATGGGTTTGTTTTTGTAGGTCCTTTTCTTCTCTTGTGTTTCCCACTTAGAGAAGTTCCTTTAGCATTTGTTGTAGAGCTGGTTTGGTGGTGCTGAATTCTCTTAGCTTTTGCTTGTCTGTAAAGTTTTTGATTTCTCCGTCAAAGCCGAATGAGATCCTTGCCGGGTAGAGTAATCTTGGTTGTAGGTTCTTCCCTTTCATCACTTTAAGTATATCATGCCACTCCCTTCTGGCTTGTGGAGTTTCTGCTGAGAAATCGGCTGTTAGTCTTATCAGAGTTCCCTTGTATTTTTTTTTTTCTTCCTTGTATATTATTTGTTGTTTTTCCCTTGTTGCTTTCAGTAATTTTTCTTTGTCTTTAATTTTTGTCAATTTGATTACTATGTGTCTTGGCCTGTTTCTCCTTGGGTTTATCCTGCCTGGGACTCTCTGCACTTCCTGGACTTGGGTGGCTATTTCCTTTCCCATGTTAGGGAAGTTTTCAACTATAATCTCTTCAAATATTTTCTCGGGTCCTTTCTCTCTCTCTTCTCCTTCTGGGTCCTCTATAATGTGAATGTTGTTGCGTTTAATGTTGTCCCAGAGGTCTCTTAGGCTGTCTTCATTTCTTTTCATTCTTTTTTCTTTATTCTGTTCCACAGCAGTGAATTCCACCATTCTGTCTTCCAGGTCACTTATCTATCCTTCTGCCTCAGTTATTCTGCTATTGATTCCTTCTAGTGTAGTTTTCATTTCAGTTATTGTATTGTTCATCTCTGTTTGTTTGTTCTTTAATTCTTCTAGGTGTTGTTAAACATTTCTTGCATCTTCTCAATCTTTGCCTCCATAGTTTTTCTGAGGTCCTGGATCATCTTCACTATCATTATTCTGAATTCCTTTTCTGGAAGGTTGCCTATCTCCACCTCATTTAGTTGTTTTTCTGGGGTTTTATCTTGTTTCTTCATCTGGTACATAGTCCTCTGCCTTTTCATCTTGTCTATCTTTCTATGAATGTGGTTTTTGTTCCACAGGCTGCAGGATTATAGTTCTTCTGGCTTCTGCTGTCTGCCCTCTGGTGGATGGGGCTAACCTGAGCTGCATCTTTAAGGATTATATTCCAACTATTAAGTGCTATAAAAACTCTAAGCTCACTGAAAATTTGATATTTCTTGAATATGCTAAGCCCTTCACAAATCCTTGCTTTTGTACATTTCTACATCTCCTATTAATATTTCCTATCTTCTCAGCTTTTCAAATTTCTTCTGATCTGTGGGAAATTACATTTTTCAAAGACTGATATAAAGATATCTCAAACTCCAAATACTCTTCTAGAAGTCTGCAGCTTCCCCATCAAGAGTTAATGTCTATGTCTCTTCTTGAAACTGAGTGGCACTTTGTGATTGCCTCAACCAACAGAGTATAGCACAGGTGACACAATGTGAAATCCAAGGCTAGATCAGAAGAACGCTATGTACTTCCACCTTGTTTACTTGGGACCTTAGTTCTTAGAACCCACCTACTATGCTGTGAGGAAATCCAAGCAGCCTGTGAAGAGGTTCACTTAGAAGACTCAAGGGCCTCTCAATCAACAGCTAGCACTAACTAGCCAGACAGTGAGTGAGTAACATTGAAAGTAGGTCTTCTAGTCACTATTTGAGCTGCCCCAATTGAGCAGCCATAATTCGTTTCCACCAAGCACTGCACAAAATACAGATTACTAAGTAAAATAAATGATTGTTGTTTTAAGCCACTAAATTTTGGGGTTGTTTTAAGCCACTAAATTTTGGGGTTGTTTTATGATAATAAATAATTGGAACATCATCCTTAAATATGCAGCTCAAAATTTACCTGTTCTTCCCTCCCCACCCACCCACTGTGGCAGCAATCCTTTTTTATTCCTGCAGGAAAAAAAAATTATCAAAGTATAGTTGATTTACAATGTTGTGTTAGTTTCTGGTATACAGCAAAGTGATTCAGTCATATATATTCCATTATAGGTTATTACAAGATATTGAATATAGTTCCATGTGCTATACAGTAGGACCTTGTTGCTTATCTATTTTATATATAGTAGTATGTATCTGTTAATCCCAATCTCCCAATTTATCCCACCCCCACCTTTCCCCTTTGGTAACCAGAAATTTGTTTTCTATGTCTGTGAGTCTGTTTTTTATTTTGTAAATAAGTTCATTTGTATCATTTTTTTAGATTCCACATAGAAGTGATATCATATGATATTTGTCTTTCTCTGTCTGGCTTACTTCACTTAGTGTGATAATCTCTAGGTCCATCCATGTTGCTGCAAATGGTATTATTTCATTCTTTTTTATGGCTGAGGATGTGGAGAAAAGGGCACCCTCCTACACTGTTGGTGGGGTTTAAACTGGCACAGCCACTGTGGAGAACAGTATGGAGGTTCCTTAAAAAACTAATAACAGTGTTACCATATGATCCAGCAATCCCACTTGTGAGTATATATCCAGAAAAGATGAAAACTCTAATTCGAAAACATATATGCACCCCAATGTTCATAGCAGCACTATTTACAATAGCCAAGACATGGAAGCAACCTAACTGCCCATGAACAGATGAATGGATAAAGAAGTTGTGACATATATATATATATACACACACACACACACACACACACATACATACCACAGTTCTCTAGTCCATGGGTCAGCAAAACTGCCCTGTAAAGGCCCAGAAGTAAATATTTTCAGCTTTGCAGGCAAAGCTGTCTGCAAACGATTCTGTCACTACAGTTCTGTCATTACAGCACAAAAGCAACCATAGACAATACATAAATAAATGGGTAGAAGTGTATCTCAGTAAAACTTTATTTATGATCACTGAAATCTGAATTTCATATAATTCTTATGTGCCATGAAATAGTATCCTTTTTATTTTTCTAACCATTCAAAACTTAAAAAAAACAAAACAAAACCTATTACCTTGCAGGTTGCACAAAACAGGCAATGGTGTTTGATGTTTGGCATTCAGACTGCAGTTTTCAGACTACAGATCTAGAGAGAAGCTTCACTAGGTCCTGCTGCTGAGTACCCCAAGCTACCTGACCCTGCTCCAAGAGCTTTGATTTCCAGGAATCCCTTTGATTATGTGAGCACCTAAATAGCCTTTCAACGAATCCTTCTATTTGCTTATTTCTTTTATTGCTTGCTTGTTTGAGTTGACCAGATTTTTTTGTACATGTGCTCAAAAGACACCAGTGCAATATCTTATGATTAATTTTATGACTTAGTGGCAAGAAAAGAGCTATAACATGCAGTAAGAAAATAAACTTTCATAGTTTAAAAGAAAACCATGTCTCAAGACATAGTGTATAAAATAGCTTGAAGAGCACAATTCACTATTTATTTTGCTATTTCAATTAACTCTAAGAATACTAAAAGTAGCAACTGTGTCTAATAACATTTACCCTCAAGGTCTCAAAAAATGTTGAATGGGTATATTTTGGAAGTAGAAGTTTTAATAAGAAATAAAATAAAAATCTCCTAAGTGAGGATTTTAAATCAGATTATTAGAGCAAACTTTCAGGTATGAGTAAATTTACTAGGTTTCTATACTATATTATGCAACTCAAAGTTGAGAAATAATTCTGGAAAACAAATTTAAATATAATTTGAACCTAATACTGCCTTTATTACCACACTAGGTAACTAAAAGAAATGTTTTTAGTCAACTTGGTTTTTGTGGTGCATTAATGAAAACATACACACAATTCAGCCAGGCACTTGACTACTCTATCCCATGGTTCCACTATTTATATACAGACCAGGAGTAAGTTATCCAGCTGCACATATACACTAGCCACCTGCCAAAGGGCATGAGAATCAAGCTCTAAATAGGTTGTCTTTCAAAGCAAGTGTGCATATCCATCCACATATATATCAATTTTCTGGGTAGGAGAGTGTGTAACAGTAACACCCAAAATTATAAAATAAATCCTTTTGCATATCTATGGTAACCACGAACTGGTTATAATTATTAAAATTACTTTTAATATTTTAATTTTGTGAAAACCCTCACCTGGTAACTGCATACTATGTAAACGATGAATACCAGGGAGCTGTTTAACGCTGACAAATGTCTGTCCTGTTTGTTATTCACCATGAGTCACATGTGGGTGATTTGGTATTTCATTTTAAACTTTTTTTTTCATGTCACAGATTTTAAGTTGAAACCGAAAAACAAAAGTCTATGAGAAACATGAGGGATACTTGAGCCTACCCAAATTTTTTACGTCAATCCTCTGCCCCTACTAGAGTCTAGGTTTTTTTTTGTTTTTGTTTTTGTTTTTCCATTTGTGATATTTTTATGCTCATGACTCATCTATTCTTATACTTCTACATAAACAGATTTTGTTTCCTGGAGGCTATGAATTACGCCCCCTGCTTAAATTTTCCCAAGGGTCCCTGATTCAGTTCATCCTTTTCTTTACAGCTAATGGGATAGCTGAGTCTAAGGCAACATTCTAAGGCTTTAACTTTAATTACAAAATGTATTTATGCCTGGGTACACACACACAGAGTTGCCTTTCAGAAAAAATAAGATTCTGAGGCCCCCTTTAAGCTTCTCTAGAAGATCATTCAAATGGCTGTCATTTCTACTTTTTCAGCTTGTTCATCAAATTAGGAAAATATTTGAGTGAGAAAATTAAATCCTTATTTATGTTCATACTTTCAAAACTGCCCATGGGCAGCCTTAAATGACTTTACATTTTTCTAGAAAATACGCACATGGATTTTTTTTTTTTTTTTTGCACATAGATATTTTTATCTGAAATTTCCTGTAGTTGAAAAAACTTAAAATTCAACCACGTATATTTATTTAGACAGGTTTTAATTGTATGCACATCAAATCACATTAAAAGTATTAAAATAAAAACAGGGATAGCTGTGCTTAGCAATGCTCATATTATGAGCAACTCACACATGAAAATACCAAACATACAAAAAATAATTTTCAAAATTCTCCTTACTTCTTCTGTCACTTTAAGGTCACTCTGCTTCCGCTCTGGCTATATCTAGGAGCTCGTGGAGAACAGTAATGTCCCTTTCTTGGCCTGTCCTGCAAATTCTCTGACCAGTAATTTAATTATTTCCCCCTTCTTCCTTTATCAAAGAAATATGTGGTGTATACAGAAATTTGGTGGGTTTCTCATTCTGTCTCTCATCATTCACTATTAGTGTATGCTACTTTGGATATACATACTTATAGCATGGACAAAGTCATATATATTAATTAACTTGATTTTTTGGTGTATCAGTAAAAGCACCTGCACATTCAGTCAAGCATTTAACTGTTCTATCCAGCAGTTCTACTATGTATAGACCTGGAATAAGTTATCTGGTTGCATATTCTATTTATGACTATGTCATATATAGATATTTATATATTTATATAAAGCCCATATAATGTGATAGATAATTGGGTGGGCTCAAGTGTCAGATTTCCAAGGTTTAAATCCTAATTCCACGAATTACTAAATGTATGAAATTGAGAAAGTTACTTAATTGCTTTGTGTCTCAGTGTTCTCCTTAGTGAAACTGGATAATAGCACCTACCTTAATGTATGAGGATTAGATGATTGCACATGTGGGAAGCACCTAGAACAGGATCTGGCATGTGGCTTGCACTCAATAAATGTTTGGCTATTGTTGTCCTCTTTAACTCATTAATCTCTTCCCCTAGGTTTTCCAATTCTCCTAATCACATTAAGAAAAGCAGATAGATAGATAGATAGATAGATAGATAGATAGATAGATAGATAGATAGATAGATAGATACATAGACAGACAGACAGACAGACAGACAGGAAACAGATATAGATATATAGATAGAGATAGAGATATGTCTCAGAAGAAATAAATGGTCCACACCCACACTTCCCTGGAAACAATTTAGGAAAACCCCAAAGACACTGGGCCATCATCATTAAAAAAAAAAAAACCTCTAATATGTCCTTTCAGAAACTTTGCCCTACTATCCATCTACCCCTTTATCTTTCTATATCTCCTGAATTCTAAATAGCAACATTTCTTATTTAATTCATTTATTTTTGCTTATTTGTATTAGTCTGTTTTTCTACTTTTTATAAAGTACTTTACTCGTGTTATGGGTTTAGTTAGAGTTGCCCAGCTAGTTTTTGATTCTTGATGGAAAAAAATGTTCCAGCTTTCTATATGAAGGGCAACCCAGCTAAAAAGCTTACCACAAGTGGCACTGGACCTGACCCCCACACCTCAGGAATTCTTATCAGCTTTTCTTTCTCTTGCTGACTCTTGGTTCAGCTGATCCAACATGTTCCACATTGAACACATCATTAACAACTACACTTTCCCTGCATACCTGCCCTTATTCCAGATTTTGCTCTAGACTCTGAGATGGAACAGCCTGATTGAGGACCTTCTTTGAATCCTTCCTTCTCCTCATCTCTCTTATCCAAAAAGTCACTAAACTCTATTGAATCTTCCCCCCAAATATCTGTCAAATCCTTCCAGTTAATTTCATCACCACTGCCAAGATCTTAGACCAGGACCTAGACTACATGAACCTCTTAAATTTTCCCTAACTGACCTCCATTTATCAGGTTCTTTCCCCTCAAACTCATTCTTCATGATGTCAGCAGAGTGAGCTGTCTACAGTGCTTCTTGTTACTCCACTGATTACAAGTTTTCAAAGGCTTCTATTACTCCTGAATAACAGTCAAAACCTTTAACAAAACTGACAGCATCATCAGGGCCCTTTGTCTTTCTAGTCTTGTGTACTCATGGTCCTGCCAACTCATTTTTTTCTATGTCTCCCAATATACGGAAGACTTTATCCTCTGCCTCTGCTGGTAGCACCATAGTTCACCCTGTTTGCCACCGAATCCTGTTTTAACCTACCTGTCTCTTAGCCATCTTTCCTGTCTTAATTTAAATGGCTTGTGCTCTAAGCAGATTCCCTGGCTCATGCTGGGTGAATGAAGCACTTTGTGTTTCCTCTTTCAGATCACTTGCTACTCCTTCAGATATTTTTTTTCTTAAAAAACTGCTCCCTGACCTCACCACCACCCCCGCCTCCACCCATTGTAAGCTCTGTGAGTTTAAGACATATTTTAGAAGTAAACACAGAGTTTATTTCAGTGCCTCATATGTAGAATAGTGTCTGGCACAAAGATGAAGAACAATAAATATCTGTTGTAATGAGCATACTTGTCAGCCTCTCAAGGCTCCACAGAATGACAGTATACAACTGCAAAAAGTCAGCCAGGAAAATGTGAAGGAGATTCATCAAGGAAATACAAAATCTCAATATACATCTGGAAGAAAGCAAGCAAATAAAAGTGTGTCCTCTGATGAAATCAACAGGAAGAAATTGCATCCCAGAATATGCTGTGAGGGGCTGCATCTGAGATGAGAGTACAGGTCCATTGGAACCCAGGAGAAGATCCCACCTCAGAGTCAGCTGATATGACAGAGGAATATAGAGGGTGGGATTAGCTGAATATACGAGGAATTAGTGGATAAGTCCCATTTCATTCTCAGTGCAGCAAGCAAAGCAGCGTTTACGCCCAGGCAGGAAAGCAAATATCTTTTCTATAAATTATATTTTTTAAACATGAGGGAAGCTCTGGCTTTTAGGTTTGGCATTGTTACCCCGGATTTATACATGGGGCCCACACCTGAAAGCGAACATCCCATCCTTTCACCCTAAATAGAACCTGAAGGTGGACTTAATTCACCAAAGAGCACGAGGTTCCTCATTAACATTTCCTCATACTTGAGTGTCCTATCAGGAAACAGAGAGCAGAGGAATTCCAGAACAACCTAGAAAAATCAATCTGGTTCTTCAACTTTCAATATAAATGGATAATTAGGATCTGTAAATGCAAGGACAGATCGAAAAGAGAAGTCAAAAATAAACAGAAAATTGGTCTCAGGAGAATCAGAATAATTCAGGGAACAAAAGAAAATGTTTTAAAATTCCTTAATGGATTTTCTTATAGAGATACAAGAAAAATTTGCATTTGTGAAGCAAGATTGAGAAGTTATAAAAAAAGGAATGAAAAGAAAACAAGAAAAATCTCTTGGAAATTAAAATATATTAATATAACTGCTAAAATAAACAACTCAATAGAAAGTCTATGATGTAAAATGCAGAAAATGACTCAAAATATATTACAAAAGACAAGATGAGAAACATGAGAGAAAAAATATGATGTAGAGGTTCAATCTAAAAGGTTCAATACCTAACAATAAATCCATAAAAAAGAATTAGAGAGGAAGAAATTATAAAAATTCATATAAAAACATGAAACGTAGTACTAAAAGAGCCCACTCACAAAGTGCCATATGTGCTAAATTAATAAAATATCTAGACCTAGATACAGCTTGTGAAATTTTAGAATGTTAAGGGGAAAAAAGATCCTAGAAGTTTCCAGAGAAAGAAAATATACCACATACAAAGGAACAAAAATAAAACTAGCGTAACCAGGTCAAAATTTGCATAGTACAAACCAAATGTAGGGGAAAAAAAGGAGAGCTTTGGATTCCCCTTGTTGTAGACTGGATGGAGGACTCTAAAATCGGAAGACGTACACACGCACTTAAAGGTCAAACTGCTTTAAATGAGTCATTTTGTGGGGAACATTAAGTAATTTTAGTTACAAATATCCTGTCAGGCTCCCTCTCAGTTCCCAAGAGTTTTTTTCACTCACCCATTTTCTTCCTAATATATTATCTGAGGATGACTGGAATTACTGTGGGTCTCACACCAATAACCCTCTCCCACTGTGGAGCAGCCCTGGGTGTACTAGTTCAAGAAAACATGAGAAAATCTATACCATTCCCCCACCGGCTTATGGAAATCTATTGATTCAAGGATAGAATCAGAGATAAGCATGTAAAACTTTAGACACATAAAATTCAGGGGAAAATTTTCCAGAGACTCCTTATGAAAAGTAGTGTTGCCTTCAGGAGAGAGAATAAAAAAGGTGGTCACTCCCTTTCTCTGGCCATTAGGCTACATGGATAGGAGGCCCAGTGTCTGTAGCCATCTAGCTACTAACATGGGGATGAAGTCAGTACACAAAGAACAGAACCAAGAGCATCATGTTCAGTGAAAGAGACAAGACACCACCCTGAAGTCCACCCTACCTGTAGACTTTAAGTAGTTTGTCAATAAATTTTTTTATTATTGTAAGGCAATTTAAGTTGAGTGTTTTCTAATTAGCAGCTGAGTTGTTGCAGGATTCTCAGCAGAGGAAGGGGGGGAAAGGTCTCTGTTCCATATGCTGTACTCTGGATCCTCTGGTCTCTACTGAGATATTTCTTCCCCCAGGCCATGAGCCTTCCTGCGTTGGTGTCTGTTAAGGCAGAGTTAGACTGGTCAGTCATTAAGGGCCCTATACTGGCGCTCCCATTCAAATTCATGGTCTCTCATTCTCTTCAGCCTCCTTATTATCACTCCAGGCTTTTTCAAAACAAGTAAAATCTCTCGACACTTCTTTACCTGTCTTCCCAAAGGGCGCCAAAATTTCTTTATACTGAACCAACTACATGGGGTCCCTGGATAACTTGGAGTAATACCTCAGGTCCTTCTATCTAGACTTTTATTTTTTTTAATTTATTTTTATTTATTTATTTTTGGCTGTGTTGGGTCTTCGTTTTCTGTGCGAGGGCTTTCTCCAGTTGCGGGAAGTGGGGGCCACTCTTCATCGCGGTGCTCGGGCCTCTCACTATCGCGGCCTCTCTTGTTGCGGAGCACAGGCTCCAGACGCACAGGCTCAGTACTTGTGGCTCATGGGCCTAGTTGCTCCGCGGCACGTGGGATCCTCCCAGACCAGGGCTCGAACCCATGTCCCCTGCATTGGCAGGCAGATTCTCAACCACTGCGCCACCAGGGAAGCCCCTATCTAGACATTTTTATTACTGAGGCTACTTTACTGTTTCCATGCTATGTTGGAAAAAAGTATTGAGAAAATTCAATATATAAAAATTCAATGCACAAATATGTTTTCAAGAGGATTTCTCTCCTCCTCTCCCATTCTCTCTCTTTCATTTTATTTTTGCTCCAAATGGATCTATATTTCTAATGAGGATATAACTCTAAAACATACTATTTTTCACTATAGCTTATCCTTAACCTCTAAACTCTAAGATAGGCAAAACTTGCTCTGGTTATGTAAATAAAAACTTTTGGAATTTAGGAAGTAATTTGTTTTTCTCTTCAGCAAGTTCAGGTTTTCAAGATAATTTTCTTATCATGGATTGAAAAAGTGTAATTCGAGACCACAAACTGAGCAGAGATAACTATTTTCTAGACTGACTTGCCCTCCCATTGAATTGGATGCCACTGATTATGAAGGAATGGTACAAAAAGGAATAGGGATTATCCAAGTAGAAATACATTAGTTTAATAACTCAGAAATATTATTATGTTGTATCAGCATCAGTTTTCTCATTAGCAACACTGGATGCTAAACAACAATCAAGAAACAGTTTAATTTTTAAAGGTTCAAATGATTTGAACCTAGAATTTTGTACCCAACAATTTGATAATCAACTGGAAGACAGGAAAAAAATTCATATATTAAACATTAAAAAGTTTATGACGGAGAGGAGCTACAAGATGGCGGAAGAGTAAGACGCAGAGATCACCTTCCTCCACACAGATACATCAGAAATACATCTACATGTGGAACTGCTCCTACAGAACCCCTACTGAACACTGGCAGAAGAACTCAGACCTCCCAAAAGGCAAGAAACTCCCCCATGTACCTGGGTAGGGCAAAAGAAAAAAGAAAAATCAGACAAAAGAATAGGGATGGGACCTGCACCAGAGGGAGGGAGCTGTGAAGGAGGAAAGGTTTCCACACACTAGGAAGCTCCTTCGCGGGCAGAGACTGTGGGTGGTGGAGGGGGGAAGCTTCAGAGCCGCAGAGGAGAACGCAGCCACAGGGGTGCGGAGGGCAAAGCGGAGAGATTCCCGCACAGAGGATCGGTGCTGACCAGCACTCACCAGCCCAAGAGGCTTGTCTGCTCACCCGCCGGGGTGGGTGGGGCTGGGAGCTGAGGCTCGGGTTTCGGAGGTCGCATCCCAGGGAGAGGACTGGGGTTGGCGGCGTGAACACAGCCTGAAGGGGGCTAGTGCGCCACAGCTAGCCGGGAGGGAGTCCGGGAAAAAGTCTGGAGCTGCCGAAGAGGCAAGAGACTCTTTCTTGCCTCTTTGTTTCCTGGTTCATGAGGAGAGGGGATTCAGAGCGCTGCTTAAAGGAGCTCCAGAGATGGGTGCGAGCCACGGCTATCAGCGTGGACCCCAGAGACGGGCATGAGATGCTAAGTCAGCTGCTGCCACCACCAAGAAGCCTGTGTGCAAGCACAGGTCACTATCCACACCTCCCCTCCCGGGAGCCTGTGCAGCCCGCCACTGCCAGGGTCCCGTGATCCAGGGACAACTTCCCAGGGAGAACGGGCGATGCACCTCAGGCTAGTGCAAAGTCACGCTGGCCTCTGCTGCTGCAGGCTTGCCCTGCATCCGTACCCCTCCCTCCCCTCAGCCTGAGTGAGCCAGAGCCCCCGAATCAGCTGCTCCTTTAACCCCATCGTGTCTGAGCTGGAAAAGACGCCCTCAGGAGACCTACATGCAGAGGCAGGGTCAAATCCAAAGCTGAATCCCAGGAGCTGTGCGAACAAAGAAGAGAAAGGGAAATTTCTCCCAGCAGCATCAGGAGCAGCAGATTAAATCTCCACAGTCAACTTGATGTACCCTGCATCTGCGGAATACTTGAATAGACAAGGAATCATCCCAAATTCAGGAGGTGGACTTTGGGAGCAACAATATATATATATTTTTTCCTTTTTTATCTTTTTGTGAGTGTGTATGTGTATGCTTCTGTGTGTGATTTTGTCTGTAAAGCTTTGTTTTTACCATTTGTCCTAGGGTTCTGTCTGTCCGTTGTTTTTGTTTTTTAGTATAGATTTTAGCACTTCTTATCATTGGTGGATTTCTTTTTTGGTTTGGTTGCCCTCTTCTTCCTTTCTTTCTTTTTTTTTAATTAATTAAAAAATTATTTTAATAATTATTTTTTATTTTAATTATTTTATTTTATTGTACTTTATTTTATTTTATTTTACCTTTTTCTTTCTCCTTTTCTCCCTTTTATTTTGAGCTGTGTGGGTGACAGGCTCTTGGTGCTCCAGCCAGGCGTCAGGGCTGTGCCTCTGAGATGGGAGAGCCAAGCTCAGGCCACTGATCAACAAGAGACCTCCCAATTTCACATAATATCAAACGGCAAAAATCTCCCAGAGATCTCCATCTAAACGACAAGACCAAGCTCCACTCAAAAACCAGCAATCTAAAGTGCAGGAATCCCTATGCCAAACAACTAGCAAGACAGAAACACAACCCTATCCATTAGCAGAGAGGCTGCCTAAAATCATAATAAGGCCACAGACACCCCAAAACACACCACCAGACGTGGACCTGCCCACCAGAAAGACAAGATCCAGCCTCATCCACCAGAACACAGGCACTAGTCCCCTCCACCAGAAGCCTACACAACCCACTGAACCAACCTTACCCACTGGGGGCAGACACCAAAAACAATGAGAACTACGAACATGCAGCCTATGAAAAGGAGACCCCAAACACAGTAAGTTAAGCAAAATGAGAAGGCAGAGAAACACACAGCAGATGAAGGAGCAAGGCAAAAACCCACCAGATCTAACAAATGCAGAGGAAATAGGCAGTCTACCTGAAAAGGAATTCAGAATAATGATAGTAAAGATGACCCAAAATCTTGGAAATAGAGAGAAAAGACAGGAAACGTTTAACAAGGACCTAGAAGAACTAAACAGCAAACAAACAGAGATGAACAACACAATAAACAAAATTACAATTTCTCTAGAAGAGATCAATAACAGACTAACTGAGGCAGAAGAACAGATAAGTGACCTGAAAGATAAAATAGTGGAAATAACTACTTCAGAGCAGAATAAAGAAAAAAGAATGAAAAGAAGTGAGGACAGTCTCAGAGACCTCTGGGACAACATTAAATGGACAAACATCCAAATTATAGGGCTCCCAGAAGGAGAAGAGAAAAAGAAAGGGACTGAGAAAATATTTGAACAGATTATAGTTGAAAACTTCCCTAATATGGGAAAGGAAATAGTTAATCAAGTCCAGGAAGCACAGGGTGTCCCATACAGGATAAATCCAAGGAGAAACACACCAAGACACATATTAATCTAACTACCAAAAATTAACTACAAAGAAAAAATACTAAAAGCAGCAAGGGAAAAACAACAAATAACACACAAGGTAATCCCCATAAGGTTAACAGCTGATCTTTCAGTAGAAACTCTGTAAGACAGAAGGGAGGGGCAGGACATATTTAAAGTGATGAAGGAGAAAAACATACAACCAAGATTACTCTACCCAGCAAGGATCTCATTCAGATTTGATGAGGAATTAAAACCTTTACAGACAAGCAAAAGCTAAGAGAATTCAGCACCACCAAACCAGCTTTACAACAAATGCTAAAGGACCTTCTCTAGGCAGGAAACACAGGAGAAGGAAAAGACCTACAATAACAAACCCAAAACAATTAAGAAAATGGTAATAGGATCATACATATCGATAATTACCTTAAATGTAAATGGATTAAATGCTCCAACCAAAAGACATAGACTGGCTGAATGGATACAAAAACAAGACCAGTATATATGCTGTCTACAAGAGACCCACTTGAGACCTAGGGACATGTACAGACTGAAAGTGAGGGGATGGAAAAAGATATTCCATGCAAATGGAAATCAAAAGAAAGCTGGAATAGCAATTCTCATATCAGACAAAATAGACTTTAAAACAAAGACTATGACAAGAGACAAAGAAGGACACTACATAATGATCAAGGGATCAATCCAAGAAGAAGATACAACAATTGTAAATATTTATGCACCCAACATAGGAGTACCTCAATACATAAGGCAAATTCTAAAAGCCACAAAGGGGAAATCGACAGTAACACAATCATAGTAGGGGACTTTAACACCCCACTTTCACCAATGGATAGATCATCCAAAATGAAAATTAATAAGGAAACACAAACTTTAAATGATACATTAAACAAGATGGACTTCATTGATATTTATACGACATTCTATCCAAAAACAACAGAACACACATTCTTCTCAATTGCTCAGGGAACATTCTCCAGGATAGATCATATCTTGGGTCACAAATCAAGCCTTGGTAAATTTAAGAAAAATGAAATCATATCTACTATCTTTTCCGACCACAACACTATGAGACTTGATATCAATTACAAGAAAAAATCTGTAAAAAATAAAAACATATGGAGGCTAAACAGTACAGTACTTAATAACCAAGAGATCACTGAAGAAATCAAAGAGGAAATCAAAAAATACCTATAAACAAATGATAATGGAAACACGATGACCCAAAACCTATGAGATGCAGCAAAAGCAGTTCTAAGAGGGAAGTTTATAGCAATACAATCCTACCTTAAGAAACAAGAGACATCTCAAATAAACAACCTAACCTTACACCTAAAGCAATTAGAGAAAGAAGAACAAAAAAACCCTAAAGTTAGCAGAAGGAAAGAAATCATAAAGAGCATATCAGAAATAAATGAAAAAGAAATGAAGGAAATGAGAGCAAAGATCAATAAAACTAAAAGCTGGTTCTTTGAGAAGATTAAAAAAAAATTGATAAACCATTAGCCAGACTCATCAAGAGAAAAAGGGAGAAGACTCAAATCAATAGAATTAGAAATGAAAAAGGAGAAGTAACCACTGACACTGCAGAAATACAAACGATCATGAGAGATTACTACAAGCAACTCTATGCCAATAAAATGGACAACCTGGAAGAAATGGACAGATTCTTAGAAATGCACAAACTGCCGAGACTGAACCAGGAAGAAATAGAAAATATGAACAGACCAATCACAAGCACTGAAATTGAAACTGTGATTAAAAATCTTCCAACAAACCAAAGCCCAGGACCAGATGGCTTCACAGGCGAATTCTATCAAACATCTATCCTTCTCAAACTCTCCCAAAATACAGCAGAGGGAGGAACACTCCCAAACTCATTCTACGAGGCCACCATCACCCTGATACCAAAACCAGACAAAAATGTCACAAAGAAAGAAAACTACAGGCCAGTATCACTGATGAACATAGATGCAAAAATCCTCAAGAAAAACTAGCATAGAGAATCCAACAGGACATTAAAAGGATCATACACCATGATCAAGTGGGGTTTATCCCAGGAATGCAAGGATTCTTCAATATACGCAAATTAATCAACGTGATACACCATATCAACAAACTGAAGGAGAAAAACTATATGATCATCTCAATAGATGCAGAGAAAGCTTTTGACAAAATTCAACACCCATTTATGACAAATACCCTCCAGAAAGTAGGCATAGAGGGAACTTTCCTCAACATAATAAAGGCCATATATGACAAACCCACAGCCAACATCGTCCTCAATGGTAAAAAACTGAAACCATTTCCACTAAGACCAGGAACAAGACAAGGTTGCCCACTCTCACCACTATTATTCAACATAGTTTTGGAAGTGTTAGCCACAGCAATCAGAGAAGGGAAAGAAATAAAAGGAATTCAAATCGGAAAAGAAGTAAAGCTGTCACTGTTTGCAGATGACATGATACTATACATAGAGAATCCTAAAGATGCTACCAAAAAACTACTAGAGCTAATCAATGAATTTGGTAAAGTAGCAGGATACAAAATTAATGCACAGAAATCTCTTGCATTCCTATACACTAATGATGAAAAATCTGAAAGTGAAATTAAGAAAACACTCACATTTACCATTGCAACAAAAGGAAAAAAATATCTAGGAATAAACCTACCTAAGGAGACGAAAGACCTGTATGCAGAAAATTATAAGACACTGATGAAAGAAATTAAAGATGATACAAATAGATGGAGCGATATACCTTGTTCTTGGATTGGAAGAATCAACATTGTGAAAATGACTAGACTACCCAAAGCAAACTACAGATTCAATGCAATCTCTATCAAACTACCACAGCATTTTTCACAGAACTATAACAAAGAACTTCACAATTTGTATGGAAACACAAAAGACCCCGAATAGCCAAAGCAATCTTGAGAAAGAAATATGGAGCTGGAGAAATTAGGTGCCCAGCCTTCAGACTATACGACAAAACTACAGTAATCAAGACAGTATGGTACTGGCATAGAAACAGAAATATAGATCAATGGAACAGGATAGAAAGCCCAGAGATAAACCCAAGCACACATGGTCACCTTATCTTTGATAAAGGAGGCAAGAATATACAGTGGAGAAAAGACAGCCTCTTCAATAAGTGGTGCTGGGAAAACTGGACAGCTACATGTAAAAGAATGAAATTAGAACACTCCCTAACACCAAATACAAAAATAAACTCAAAATGGATTAAAGACCTAAATGTAAGGCCAGACACTATCAAACTGTTTGAGGAAAACATAGGCAGAACACTCAATGACATACATCACAGCAAGATCCTTATTGACCCACCTCCTAGAGAAATGGAAATAAAAACAAAAATAAACAGATGGGACCTAATGAAACGTAAAAGCTTTGGCACAGCAAAGGAAACCATAAACAAGACCAAAAGACAACCCTCAGAATGGGAAAAAATATTTGAAAATGAAGCAATTGACAAAGGATTAGTCTCCAAAATTTACAAGCACCTCATGCAGCTCAATATCAAAAAAACAAAAAACCCAATCCAAAAATGGGCAGAAGACCTAAATAGACATTTCTCCAAAGGAGATATACAGATTGCCAACAAACACATGAAAGAATGCTCAACATCATTAATCATTAGAGAAATGCAAATCCAAACTACAATGAGATATCATCTCACACCAGTCAGAATGGCCATCATCAAAAAATCTACAAACAATAAATGCTGGAGAGGGTTTGGAGAAAAGGGAACCCTCTTGCACTGTTGGTGGGAATGTAAATTGACACAGCCACTATTTAGAACACTAGGGAGGTTCCTTAAAAACTAAAAATAGAACCACCATACGATCTAGCAATCCCACTACTGGGCATATACCCTGAGAAAAGCATAATTCAAAAAGAATCATGTACCAAAATGTTCATTGCAGCTCTATTTACAATAGCCAGGTCACAGAAGCAACCTAAGTGTCCACCAACAGATGAATGGATAAAGAAGATGTAGCACATATATACAATGGAATATTACTCAGCCATAAAAAAGAAATGAAATTGAGTTATTTGTAGTGAGGTGGATGGACCTAGCGTCTGTCATACAGAGTGAAGGAAGTCAGAAAGGGAAAAACAAATGCCGTATGTTAACACATATATATGGAATCTAAGAAGAAAAAAAAAAGGTCATGAAGAACCTAGGGGCAATATGGGAATAAAGACACAGACCTACTAGAGAATGGACTTGAGGATATGGGGAGGGGGAGGGGTGAGATGTGACAGGGTGAGAGAGTGTCATGGACATATATACACTACCAAATGTAAAATAGATCGCTAGTGGGAAGCAGCCGCATAGCACAGGGAGATCAGCTTGGGGCTTTGTGACCACCTAGAGGGGTGGGATATGGAGGGTTGGAGGGAGGGAAACGCAAGAGGGAAGAGATTTGGGGACATATTTATATGTATAACTGTTTCACTTTGTTATAAAGCAGAAACTAACACACCATCGTAAAGCAATTATACTCCAATAAAGATGTTAAAAAAAAAAAATTTTATGCCCCTTCCACCATTTTCACCAATGGTAATTGAAAACGTATTTATCAAATTGACACAGGAAAAAAAAGAAAAAAGAATCCAGGAAAATGCAACTTTAAAACAGGAAGGTAATATGAGATATCTTAGCTGATATAAAAATTAAGGTATAGTAGATTAAATTTGTGGTTACCAGAGGTGGGAGGTTAGGGGGAAGGGGAATTGGATAAAGGCAATCAAAAGATAGATACTACCAGATATATGGTAAATAAGTACTAGGGATATAATGTACAACATAATAAATATAATTAATACTGCTGTATGTTATGTATTATAGCTGTTAAGAGAGTAAATCCTAAGAGTCCTCATCACAAGGAAAAAAATTTTTTCTATTTCTTTAATTTTATATCTATGAGAGAAGATGGATGTTCACTAAACTTGTGATAATTATTTCATTATGTATCTACATCAAATCAATATGTTGTACACCTTAAACTTACACAGTGCTGTATAACAATTATATCTCAATAAAATCAGAAGAAAATAAATAAGCAGATGGATAGAATTTTGAAATTAAAAAATAAAAAATAAAGTTATAGTTGACAAGGTAGGATACAGAAAGGATAGAAAATATACAGGAAAAATTTTCCTCATCCTGCACAGAAGAGCACTGAGATTCACATTAGAGCCAGTGGAATGAGATGTAGTACATTATTTAAAGTTACAATGGTAAATAACTGAAAAATCATAGTCATTAACTATCAAATTAGTATATGATGAGTTGTAAAGACAAGGAGTAATATCCTGCTAAATTCTAATCTTTCATAGGGTAGAGGAAATAAATATTGGTGCTAAATATAGAAATAAACATAACAGTATAATAATCAGAATCAGGAAAAACATTTACAAGAAAACAAAGAATTAAGAACATTGTCAGATATGCACTGGAAAGGAGCTAAGCCAACGAGGTCCCCAACACTGACTCTGGCCAGGGCAGAGACTGCCATTGCCAGAACCACCAGGAAAGGAGCAAAACCAGCCCAGTAGTGTGGCTCTAACCCCTCCAGCCACAACCCTTTCTTTAACCAAGGCACACATACCTGCGAAAAAGTGAAACCAGCTCAGAAGTGTAGCACCAAGTCCTTGGGCCCCACAAATGCCCCCAATGAAGGCAGAGACTGCCATCATGCCAAGAGAAGCCCAACTCCCTCAGAGCTCCTGCTGCAGCCCCTCAGGCCATGTCCCCATCCCTGATGGGGCAGTGAATGCCACTGAGCCTAGGAGAGGCCCTGGCTGGCACCTGTATCGGGCTATAGCCCCTCCAGCTCCAGCTCTACCTCCCACCAAAGTGAGGGCTGCCAGTGCACCCCAGGGAAGACACAGCCCTCACTCATTCCAGATCTTGCTCTCCTGCTAGAACCACCAGGCACACACAGACTGCACAGAGATGCTCCCACACAAGTACACACCTACAAGACGGAATAGATAACTGTTTCACCTAATTTCATAAAGACAGACAAAATTAAACAAAATGAGAAAACAGAGGAATACATTCCAAATTAAAGAACAAGATAAAACCCCAGGAAAAAAACGCTAATAAAACAGAGATAAATAATTTACCTGATAAAGAGTTCGAAGCAATAGTAATAAGCATGCTAACTGAACTTAGGAAAAGAACAGATGAATGCAGTGAGAACTTCAACAAAGAACTAGAAAATATAAAAAATAACCAGTCAAAGGTAAAGAATACAATGACTGAAATGAAAACTACACTAGAAGGAATTAACAACAGATATGTATAATGATTCACTATGCTGTACACCTGAAACTAATACAACATTGTAAATCAACTATACTACAATAAAAATTAAAAACAACAACAACAAAAACAGATTAGATGATGCAGAAGAATACAAAAGTGACCTCAAATACAGAAGAGTGGAAATCACCCAATCAGAAGAGCAAAAAACAATTTTTAATGAGAATAGTTTAACAGACATCTGGGACAACATCAAGCAGACTAACTTTCATGTTATAGAGGTGCCAGAAGGAGAAGAGAGAGAGAAAGGGGTAGAAAATGTATTGGATGAAATTATGGCTGAAAAATTCCTGAACCTGAAGAAGTTCAGGAACAGGAAGCACAGAGAGTCTCAAACAAGATGAACCCAAAGAGATCCACATCAAGACATATCATAATTAAAATGGGAACACTTAAAGATAAAGAGAGAACTTTAAAGGCAGCAAGAAAATAAAAACAAAGAGCCACATACCAGGAAACCCCCATAAAGCTACCAGCTGATTTTTCATCAGAAACTTTGCAGGCCAGAAAGGAGTGGTAAGATATATTTTAAATGCTGAAAGAAAAAAAACCCTACAACCTAGGATACTTTTTACCCAGCCAGGTCATCATTCAGAATTGAAGGAGAGATAGACAGCTTCCCAGACAAGCAAAAATTTAAAGAGTCCATCACTACTAAACTGACCTTACTAGTAAAGTTAAAGGGTCTTTTTAAATGAAAAAGAAAAGGCCATACAAGAAATAAGAAGATATAGGAATGGAAAAATCCCACCGGTAAAGGCAAATATATAGTAAAGGCAGTGGATCAATCACTTAAATAAGCTAGTATGAAGGTTAAAAGACAATTGTAGAATCAACTATAACTACAATAAACAATTAAGGGGTAGACATGAGGATGTAAAATATGAAATAAAAAACACAAAACACTGGGGGAGTAATAAAAAATACAGATCTCTTAGAATGTGTTTGAACTTAAACTATTATAAGTTTAAAACAAGTAGATATAGTCATAGGTCAACATATATGAATTTCATGGTAACCACAAATTAAAAACCTACAATAGATTCACAAAAATTAGAGAGAAAGGAACACAAACATAATACAAAAGAAAATCATCAAATCATAAGGGAAGAGAATAAAAAGAACAGAGAAAAACTACAAAAACAATTAACAAGTAAACAAGGAGCAAAATGGCAATAAGTACACACCTATCAATAATCACTGTAAATGTCAATGGGTTAAACGTTCCAATCAAAAGACATAGGATGGCTGACTGAATAAAAAAAAGACCCATCTATATGCTACCTATAAAATATGCACTTCAGAACTAAAAACACATGCATACTGAAATTAAGGGGATGGAAAAAGATATTCCATGCAGACTGAAAAAAAGAAGCTTGGGTAGCAATACTCATACCAGACAAAGTAGACTTTGAAACAAAGTTAGTAATAAAAAACAAAAAACGGTATTATATGATGAAAAAATGGGTCAATACAAGAGGATATAACTTTTGTAAACATGTATGCATCTAATATAGGAGCACCTAAATATGTAAAGCAAATATTAACAGATACAAAGGGAGAAATTGAAATTGACAGTAACACAAAACCATTATGGGACTTTAATACACCACTTACATCAATGTATAGAACATCCAGACAGAAAATCAACAAGGAAACAGTGGCATCAGAAAGGGAAAACAAGAAAATAAGCCTGTTTAAAAACCACTTCTAAAAGAGTAAAATACCTAGGAATAAACCTAACCAAGGAGGTGAAAGACCTATACTCTGAAAAGTATAAGACACTGATGAAAGAAATTGAAGACAAAACAAATAAATGGAAAGATATCCCAGGTTCATGGATTGGAAGAATTAATACTCTTGAAATGTCCATAGTACTCATAACAATGTACAGATTTAATGCAATCCCTATCAAAATAACCATGACATTTTTCACAGAACTGGAACAATAATACTAATTGTTTGGAACCAAAAAAAGACCTCAAATGGCCAAAGCAATCTTGACAAGAAAAAAAAAAAACAAAAAACACAGCTGGAGATATCCTACACCCTGACTTCAGACAATACTCAAAGCTACACTAATCAAAACAGTATGGTACTGGCACAAAAACAGATACATAGATCAATGAAACAGAATAAAGAGCCCAGAAATAAATCCACACACAGATGGTGAAATAATCTATGACAAAGAAGGCAAGAATACACAATGGGGAAAAGACAGTCTCTGCAATGTGGTGCTGGGAAAACTGGACAGCTACATGTAAAAGAATGAAATTAGAACATTTTCTCACACTATATCTAAAAATAAACTCAAAATGGATTAAAGACATAAATGTAAAACCAGAAACAATAAAACATCTAGAAGAAAACATAGGGAGCACACTCCCTGCTATATGTCTTAGCAACATCTTTTTGAATCTGTTTCCTTAGGCAAGGAAAACAAAAGCAAAAAATAAACAAATGGGACATAATCAAACTTAAAATATTTTGCAATGTGAAGGAAACCATCAACAAAACGAAAAGATAACCTACTGAATGGGAGTGGAAATTTTGCCATTTGCAACAGCATCAGTGGAACTGGAGGGTATTATGCCCAGTGAAGCAAGTCAGACAGAAAAAGACAAATACGGTATGTTTTCACTTATGTATAGAACATGAAAAGTAAAACAAATGATCAAATATAACAAAACAGAAACAGCTTCACAAATACAGAGAATAAACTAGTGGTTACCAGTAGGGAGGGATGAGGGAAGATGCAAGTTAGGGAAAGGGGATTAGAAGCACAAACTACTGGGTATAAAATAAATAAGGTACAATGATGTAATATATCATATGGGAAATATAGTCAATATTTTATAATTTTATATGAAGTATAACCTATAAAAATATCAAATCACTATGTTGCACACCTGAAAACTATATAATATTGTAAGGCAACTATAATTCAATTAAAAGAAAAGAATTTCATTAGATATATTTTCCTATTCATTAGTCCTGTCTAATATGCTGCTCAATGCCTCCATTTAATTCTTTTCAATTGTTCAATTATAATTTTCATTTTTAAATTCCATTTTTGCTGATTGCTTACTTCTGTGACTTCATCCTTTATTTATTTAAATATGTCATGTATAGGCTTTCTATATTCTGATTCTAACAGATCCAGTATGTGAAGTCTTTGTGAATCTAAATCTGTTGTTAATTGTTTCTGCTGACTCTCATTCATAGAGGCTTGTCTCCTCCTGTGCTTAGTGCTCTTTGTGAGTTCTTTGAGCTTGAAAATCTGTGGGAATCCCAAAAGTGTCAGTGGGATGCTTTTCCTACTCCTCCTTGTAGCCAGGAGTTACCACAAACTTGGCATACTTTCAATTGCCCTCTGAAGTGGACATGGTAGCCCCAAGCTCACATATACCACCCATAGTGGGCTCAAAGCACTTATCTGGACACCAGTGGTTCTTTGAATATCTGCCTGGAAGCATCCCTGACTCCCATCTCCCAGTACATACTTTTCTGAGCTCTGGACCTGTACACTTTGGTTTGTTAGTTTGGAAGGTAATGGCAGAGGATGGTCCTTGAGGGGGAAAAAGGTGTGATTTATGCAGAATCTAGTTGTTCTAAAGCAGGAAAATGCCCCAGATCTTCTAGTCCATCACACTGCAAGCAGCATACATTTATTCAACTCGATTCTTAAATTATGTTCTGCTTCTCACATCCTAGAAGTACTGTCCCTTGTCCATACCATATCATCCTTCTGAATGGAGTCCTGTTGCTTCTCCTTAGCACCACCAACTCAAGACCAAAAACAAGAGGTAATAAGATTTTACTTCACAAGGTAAGATCATTAACAACCTAAAATGTAATGTTATAAAGCCTCAGCTGCTGATGAATTATGCCTGTCTCTCTTCAGCTTGGACTACCTTATACTTATCTGGCTTGCCACACCTACAAATAACCCTGTTCTTTCTAGTGCAAATCAATTTAGCTTCTCTTTTTCCAACCATGTACAGAGGTCTAAATCTTTCTGACAAAATAGTATAAAATCACACATATATGGAACTAAGACAGTTTTTCCCAAAAAGAGATTCTCTCACTCCTTTTTTTCCTTTCTTCTCACCCTTTACCTTTAGATAATAGATGTCCCCTTTACCTGTAGATAATATATGTATAGTCACATGTGAGAGACAGGTGTGCTGTTATATTTTATCAAGTGGCAACAAAAAAAAATCCTTAAAGTTTTAAAAGTTGACCACAGAGGAAACTGGTCAAAGATTATCCTTGAGGTCACTTTCATCTTTAAATGGCTATTATTTATGAAATGGAAACTTCCCTGGGGTTAATAGGCAAGTCACTTCACATATTTGTCATTAAAAAGAAAAATAATGATCTTGTAGATTTTGAATTCCTTTTTATAAGCATATTAACCAAATAACATGTGATGAAGAAAAAAACAGAACCAAAGGAATCTGAGAAAGAGATTTCAGTGCCATCTGGGAAGTCAAGGCAATGCTTAAGTCATCTCATGTGGTGGTAGATAGGCATAGATTACATGCCAAGGATGCAGGGATTTACAAAGTAAAAGTTTTAAGCTTACATCAAGTACCTTTTCTGTTACTTCCTCTTCAAGCACTAATAATTTGGGTATAGCCTCCTCCTAAATAATCCACTCCTTTCCAAGTATGATCATATTCTTCCACAAAGATTTAAAAGTCTTGGGACTCAAACTTCAGAGTTGTTTCTATTGCAATACAATACAATATTCCTTTGTGTCACAAGTTAACATACAAATAAATATTAATGGGCAACAATAAACTTTTTTAAAAAGACCTTGATATCAAACAATTAGGCACAAATTATTACAACAGAGAACATAGAAGGATTTGTATAGCTGTAAAAGACAATTGTGTGAATAATGTGCATGATTAAAGCCAATGTATTTTTTCCAGACCTCCTACAGCACTGCTTTTGATAAAAGTATACCACAAACTTACTAAGATTATGTCTATGTTACAAAGCCTGACAATTTTTAGGGTATGGGTTATGTATATAGTGATGATCGGAAGGTATCAATGAGATTCAGCAGCACTAAGGCAAATGGTTTTATTTCAGAAGGAGTGAGAGGGCAGAGATCAGTCACTATGAGGTAGGAGGTAGATGGCCCCCTGGGCCAGACAGCTGGGGTCTGTCAAGTAGAGTAAAACTATGAAGCTTTGTTCTCACCCAGACACTCCAAGGACAAAGCTAATGGCAGAAGCTGAGCTCTGCTGAAGTAAAGAGATAAAACGACCACTCCTGAGGTCAAGGAAAACTTCCCTGTCTGGACATAAGCAGGAAGGCTCTTTGGGGGTCAAAAAGGGAGGGGTCACTACCCCATAATAAGTGTGGACATGCACCCACAGGTCTCTGTGGTGGGATCTGTCTTAGCATAAAGATGTGCACGCATGTTGCGGAGTGTCCTAGAACAGGTCAGATGTGGGAAAAGAAACAAGATAACTGGCAAAGGTAAACAAAGACCTGGAAGGACTGTCCTATATAAGTGATTTAAATCACTTCTTTACTGAGCTCCTCATTGAGGACACCTGCACTTCCCTCCGGGTGTGTATTTCTGCCCAGCTTCTGACTTACTTTGCTTCTCCTCCTTAGAGAGGACGACCATACCCCTTCTTTCTGGGTGTGTATCTCTGCCTAGCTTCAGTCTTAAATAACCAACCTGTTTCTCTGTGTGCTCTCCCACTTGTGCTGTGTCTCTAATAATAAACTTTGTACCTGTATTTACAGTTTTTGCCTCTTTGAAACATTCTTGCTTTCAAATGCGGGAAAGAGCCAGGGCCACTTTTCTTCTAGCCTCTAGTGCCTGGTGGTCTAATGGCTAGGATTCCTGGTTTTCATCCAGGCTACCCAGGTTCAATTCCTGGGCAGGGAACTAAGATCACTGCTGTCTCTCCGAGATCAACTGGAGAGTTAAAGAGTTTAGTCTATACATAACTTCCAGGAAAAGTCACAGTATGTGCCTTCATTTCCTTTTAGTGTACAATAGTTTGAGGTTGCAAAGCATGCGCACCAAAACTGTTTCACTGAATAAATGCAAGTTAGTGGTTTTTGTTTTCCTTCCCTCCTTGTGTGACAGCAATGAGCTTTGAGACTTTCACCTGAACCTGAACTTAGCTAATACATATCCATCTAATTTTTGTGAATTAAATTATAACTAAATACACTAGGAAGCCAGGCTACTGAAATTAATTGTATTACAAAACAAAATGTTACTGTAATACTGCTGTTGACCCCTAGTGCACTGCTCCCCAAACTTTCATGCTTAACTGATCTTTACCATTTTGTCATGCCTTCGCACAGTGTACTATCATTTACTTAGCATTTTTCTTTTTAAGATATCAATCTTTTTAAGATACCCTTCTGTCTCTCATGAAATTTAGATTTGCATGTACTTACATTTTACTAAGGGGCATACAATAAATAAGTAGTAACTAAAATTTAAAAGAAGATTGTTCATATGCCTCCTCCTAATATTTTCAAATTCTACCACTTGTATGTTATCCTACCTTGGAAAATGTTAATTTAACTATATTTTTGTATGCTGTACATTTTTTAATATTGTATTTTCTCTTAAACAATGTGTGCTTATCAGTACTTATTAAAGAGAAGTCATGAATGAATACAAAAATATAGGTAGAGGGCATGGATCAACAACATATTTTGTCTTTAGGTATAGTTACATAGAAATATCTGTCCAAGATTTACGAGATATCTAAGAAAATAAGAAAAATGAAATAACAATATTATCCTTTTTTTTTCAGCCTTATGTTGAATATTTGATGCTGTACAACTTTCAGACTGATAAACTATGCGTCCCTTCCAGTTCAGAATGGGTCTATTCATGTATCTTTCAATGAAGATACAGTTTCAAAGTTCAGATTATTCTTAAAGAAAAATGACATTCTTTTAAGTTCCATTAGTTTATTAGACCTTCTAACTTGATAAATCAAAAGATAAAAGACCACTATATAAACATCTATGACATAAGGAATTTCTGAGACTCTTATTTATTGGCTACAACATTTTGCTAACAAAACTGAGTAAATTCCATACGTTCATTGTGTTTCAAAAACCTATAAACATACCATGAAGAAAAGCTATATGCATAGATTACAGATGGTCCTAATGTTTACAGTAGCTAGATTATTTAATAGTTTAAGCAAAGGATACTTATGAATGCTTCAAAAGATAAGCAAAAAAGAAATGCTAAAATCATCAAATATATTATAGGTAACAGCTCTTAGAAAATGTACTTAAAAGAGTAGTTAAACTGTACAAACATACAGCAATGAGATTACTGTATTTTATATTATAAATTGTTTCACAATTGGTTGAATTTTCTCACAGTAAAATCTTTCAATGAAAGCTTTCAAAAAATAAAACAAAAACTTGATTACTTAACATGATTTAAGATTAGTTAAATTAAAATGTATGTTAAATTTCATTGGGCCAAGATTAGAAGAATAGTCCTATTATCTTTCAAGAAGAAACTGAAATACAGAGAAATAGTGAAGATAAAATACCTGCAAAAAAAAGGAGAAATGAAAGATATAAAGATGGGAAAAAGTAATTTTAGAAATAATAAATATTATACTGGAAAATTAGCCCAATATCAAATATTATATATAGTCTAAAAATAAAAAACACTCTTATCTAGAAATACAACTAATATTATTAAGTATCATTCCTATCTCCAGTAACTATACCTTGTTAATTTTTGTAGGCTGTTGGATCTTAATTTTTTTATAAATGGGGAAAGGATATTGCTACTTCAGGTTTCCAGTCTGGCATGTAAGGAGCTTAGAAGTCATCACTCCATGCTAACAACAAGTAAAAAGTTAAACAAATTGAAAAAAAAGACCTCTTCTTAGATACAGCCAAAAAGTGAGGTCACAAGGCAAAATGCTGCCTCCTAAATTGGAGAGACAGGTCCATACAGAGAATCAGAACTTACCAAAGCAGAAACCTACTAGCAGAAACCTCCAGGGGAACCAGTCCAGGGTAGGAAAATCTAACTTGTAATTGACAAATTGCTCGAGGCTCAGTGTGGACAAGGCTGCAAGTTAAAAACTCCAAGGGGAAATAGTCACAGGGGAACTCACACACTTGTGAGTTTTACCTCTAGGAGCTCTACCAGGTTTTCAGTGAATATCAAAGAAAAATCCCCTTATTCTTCTAGCAGGAGGAGCATTTTGAAATACACCAGAGCATTCTGTTCTTCTTAACAAGGCCTGACCTCAAAAGAAACTATTTTTACCAAAAACTAACCTAATAGCATTTTACAGAACCTATCCTACCCAGGGAAAGGGAAATACCCATTTCCAGCCTACTCTAGCTATTCTGTCCCACCTACAGGGGTAATAAACAGCTTAGAGGCACTGGTGAAACTCACAGTCCAGGGATACCAGCTCAATGAAAGACTGGGACTTAATCATAATACTAGAGATGGTTCAGCGCCCCCCTGCCAACACATTACTAAAGATCTATTTACCATAGTTCCTTTAACCCAGTACATCATGTCCACCTGTCAACAAAAAATTACAAAACATACTAAAAGGCAAAAAATAAATAAATAAATAAATAAACTGAGCAAATGTCAGAATCAAAGTCAGAACAGCAGGAGTACTGCAAATAAACTATGATTAATATGCTAAGTGCTTTAATGAGAAGAGTAGACAAATTGGAAGAGTAGACAAGATGGATAATGTAAGTCAAGAGATTAAAATCCTAAAAATAAAGAAGAAACACTAGAGATCAAAGACAGTGTATCAGCAATGAAGAATGCCTTTCATGGGCACATAAATAGACTGGACATGGCTGAGGAAAGGATTTCTGAGCTTGAGGATATGACAAAACTTCCAAAACTATCTTTAAAAAAGTAGAAAAAAACTACATAAAAAATACAGAACATATACAAACTGTGGAACAACTGCAAGATATGTAACATATGCTTTATGTAAATATCAGAAGGAGAAGAAAGAAAAAGAAGAAATAGTCAAGGAAATAATGATTGAGAATTTCCCCAAATTAATGTCAGATACCACACCAATTTTCCAGGAAACTCAGAGCGCACCAAGCAGGGCAATACAAAAACAAAAATAAAAACAAAAAAAAGAAAAAATTATTCCTAGGCACATGATATTCAAACTACAGAAAATCAAAGATAAAGAAAAAATCCTGAAAGAAGCCAAAGGGGAAAAAATTTTTAACTATAGAGGAGCAAAGATAAGAATTATATCTGATTTCTCTGAAACTATGCAAGCAAGGTGAGTAAACTTGAATACTGTAGGTGTTAAGAGAGGAAAAAAAAAAAACAAAACCACCAACCTATAGTTATGTCCCTCTGAAACTGTTCTTCAAAAGTGAAGGGAGGGCTTCCCTGGTGGCGCAGTGGTTGAGAGTCTGCCTGCCAATGCAGGGGACAGGGGTTCGAGCCCTGGTCCGGGAGGATCCCACATGCCGCGGAGCGACTGGGCCCGTGAGCCACAACTGCTGAGCCTGTGCGTCTGAAGCCTGTGCTCCGCAGCAAGAGAGGCCGCGATAGTGAGAGGCCCGTGCACCGCGATGAAGAGTGGCCCCCGCTTGCCGCAGCTGGAGAAAGCCCTCGCACAGAAACGAAGACCCAACACAGCCATAAATAAAATAATTAAAAAAAAAAAAAAAGTGAAGGGACTTTCTCAGACAAACAAAAATTGAGGGAACTTGTTGTCAGTAGACCTGTCTTGGAAGAAATGTTAAAAGAAGTTCTTCAGTAAGAAGGAACATTATATAGGTAAGAAATGCAGATCTACATAAAGAAAGAGAGAGCAGAAAGAAGATATAAGTGAAGTAAAATAAAACCTTTTACTTTACTTATTCTTAATTGATCTAAGAAGTAACACTTTTTTCAAAATAATAATAGCAACTATTATGTATGCTTATGTATAAATATGTGTATGAATGCTTACGTATAAGTGAAATAAATGACAATAATGATACAAGAAACAGGAAAGAAAAATTAGCAATTATTGTTACTATAAGGTACTTGCAGTAACCATGAAGCAGTATAGTGTTATTTGAAAATGGACTTGGATTAGTTGTAAATATATATTGTAAACTCTTGAACAACCACTAAAAAAAGTAAAAAAAAAAACAAGATAAACAGAGAAAAGAGAAGTACAATTGGTATGCTAAGGAGAGAAAATGTAATCATATAAAATGCTCATTTAAAACCATGAAAGTCAGATAAAGTGTGAAAGATAAAATTAGGAACAAAGAACAGGGGCAACAAATAGAAAACAGCAACAAATAGCACAGATATTAATCCAACTATATCAATAATTACTTTAAACATAAATGGCCTAAAAACACCAATTAAAAAAAAGAGATTGTCAAAGAGGATTCCCCCCTCAAAAAGAGAAAAGACCTAACTGTATGTTGTCTAGAAGAAACCCATTTTATATTAAAAGTAAAGGGATGGAGAAAGATACCACATTAACACGAATTAAAAGAAAGTAGAAGCACCTATTTTAATTTCAGATAGAGCAGTCTTCAGAGCAAGGAAAGTTATCAGGGATAAAGAGGGAAATTACATAATGATAAAAGGGTCAATATTATAAGAATACAATAATCCTTAATAAGTATATGCCACTCTACACCTATTAGAATGGTCAACATCCAAAACACTGATGCCAAATACTGGTGAGTATGTGAAACAACAGGAACTCTCATTCACTGCTGGTAGAAATGCAAAATAGTGCAGCCACTTTGGAAAACAGTTTGGCAGCCTCTTACAAACCTAAACACATTCATCATATAATCCAGCAATCTTGCTCCTTGGTATTTGCCCAAATAAATAGAAAACTAAGTTTATAGCAGCCTTATCCATAATCGATAAAACTTGGGAGCAACCAAGATGTACTTACTAGGCAAATGGATAAACTGTAGGACATCCAGATAATGAAATATTACTCAGTGCTAAAAAGAAATGAGCTATCAAACCATGAAAAGAAATGGAGGAAATTTAAATGCATACACTATGTGAAAGAAGCCAATTTGAGAAGATTCCATACTGTATAATCCCAACCATATTATATTCTGGAAAGGCAAAACTATGGAAACAGTAAAAAGTTCAATAGTTGCAAGAGTTAGGGGTGAGGCAGGGATGCACAGGCAGATCACAGAGGATTTTTAGGGCAGTGAAACTATTCTGTATTATGTTACAATGGTGGGCACAGATCAAAATACATTTGTCAAAAACCCACAGAATGTACAAAACCAAGAGAGAAACCTCATATGAACTATGGATTTTGGGTGATAATGATGTATCCACGTAGGTTCATTGATCCTAACAAATGTACCAACGTAGTGTGAAATGTCAAAAGCTGGGGAGGTTGTATGGGTGTGGAAGTGTGAGTATATGGGAACTCTCTGTATTTTCAGCTCCATTTTGCTAATGAACCTAAAACTGCTCTAAAAATAAAGTTTATTAAATTTTTTAAAAGATTATTCCCAATGCTATGCAAATAAAGCAGGCCCTGCCAATGTGCATATCATTCTCTAATAAAGTTAGACAGTGAGGAAAATGAACTATTTGTTAAGGAAAAATTAAACAATTATTGGTAAAGCACAGCATTTTCCAAGGCACTCTTCAAAAGAAATTTTCCTTTCGGAAGTAATTTTGAGAAATTCCATCCATTATATTCTCTCTTGGCAAGCAACAATGTATACTTACTAATAAGTCCTAAAGTAAAGAAAGTTACTGGGGCTTCCCCGGTGGTGCAGTGATTAAGAATCCACCTGCCAATGCAGGGGACACGGGTTCGAGCCCTGGCCCGGGAAGATCCCACATGCCACGAAGCAACTAAGCCCGTGAGCCACAACTGCTGAGCCCGCGTGCCACAACTACTGAAGCCCTTGTGCCTAGATCCCGTGCTCCACAACAAGGGAAGCCACCGCATTGAGAAGCCCACGCACCACAACAAAGAGTAGTCCCCGCTCTCTGCAACTAGAGAAAGCCTGCGCACAGCAACGAAGACCCAACACAGCCAAAAATAAATAAATAAAACAAATTTATTTAAAAAAAGAAAGAAAGTTATTTAATGCAGTTATTTAATGCAGTGTTTATTTATTCAGCAAACACTTACATAGCATTTCCTTTGCAGGAGGTACTCTTCTAAGCATTTTTTCAAATATTAACTCTTAATTAAACTTCTCATAAGAATGAACTCAGAATTCTCCTAAGAACTTTTTGAGGGAGTCATTATTATTATTTCCATTTTACAAATGAGGAAAAGTGTCACAAAGATACTAAGTTACCCAAGTCAGCAGCTAGTAAATTGTGGAGCTGGGATTCAAATAAACATGTGTAAGCATGGAGCCACATTTCAATGTAAAACTATGGAAATAAAATGGAATTAGTACTCTGATATACTTTGAGAATTAATGGTAGTATATCACATTATAGTTTTCAAAAATGTTTCCTTTGGTTTTCTCATTTGGAAGTACAATCACCCTAGGGATATGAGTCACAGAGACGTTTTATAAATATTAAATGATTTTTCCAAGATTTCAGAGCTAATAAGTGATGAAGTTGAAATTTCAGTTTTGATTTACTGAATTCTGAAGTCTGTTCTCTTTGCAATATGCTCTGCTAGGAACAACAGGACTTTCTGCTATGCAATGAGGATAGGCAAGGGCGGGGTGAGGGGATGATGGGCTTTAAGACTGGAAATGGATTTGAAGGCCAATTGTAAAAATTGGAAGGAGTCTTACTTCCAGGCTAGGGTGTTTGGACATGATTGAGTAGAAGAAAACGGTGGTTTCATGGGAGGGTTTTTTTCACTGCTCAGGGGGACAACTGAAGCAGTTCACTGTAAACGTGAATCTACATAATACGAACAATGTTTGGAAATGTTTGGAATAAAGAATGAATGGAAGCTGGAAGAACCGCAAAATTATTAAATTAGCATTGTGGTCTAAAATAAAAGGTTGTCTGATCAAAATAACCGATATTTTATGCCCCCTAATTATATGAAAGAAGGTTTACATATGTAACATTAGAGTTAAAAATAAACACATTTACACAAAAATTGAGTCATTTTCTATTTACCATTTTTATACATCTCTATTATCCTATTTCATCTATAGGCAGAGTGAAGTTCCTTCTTGGCTTCTCTTCAGGAAGAGAACACTAATTGCTCCTTTGGACCAGAGAGATTACGGCTCCCCTATTGCACACAATAGGGGAGCATGTGCTGTAAATCTATACGGACTCGTTTGTTAATGATATGTCCTTTATCTGCATTTTACAATAAGGAGTACGTTTTCTTAAAAGCATTTGGGCTCTTTTCAACTTATTTTAAAGCCAACAAATACAAAAGAACAGGTCTTGACACAATTATATAGTGCTGTTTTCACATGATTAGGGCAACTTGACAAATACTCAGCACTGAAACAGAGCTCCAAACCATGCTGTTCGCAAGGACATACTCATAGCCTCAATAGACTTTTCAAAGTTGTGACAAGAACATAATGCAAGAATCCCTCGAAAAAAAAAAAAAAGCAGCAGCAAAGCTGAGGAATGGAAAATCAATTGAGACCATGAAATATATATGCATAGAGTTTTTAATATGATTTTTTAATATTGGATAACCAACTCAAAACAGCTACATATGTTCCCATCTTTGGGTATGAGTTCAGCCTTCAATAAAATGATCTCATAGGCCAACACACTCACCGCATACTTGCGGAACACTAGGACTGTTTTCAGGCAGGCTATTGTGCAAACAGGGTCAAGGCACTACAAGGATCCCTAGCCTGGCCTGTGGGTAGAGTGCACATTTTGAGCCCATTTTTGCCGGCACTGTCAGTTTATTAAGCTGCCGGCTGCCTGCAGTTTCTATTCTCATTTCCATTCTCTTGCTTTCAATGTTTTTGGAATCAGTTGAAGTTGAAACATCTTGGAAGAAAAGTTTGGTTTTTTGAACCCCCTGGTTTCAATTATTTTTAAATCTGACGCACAAACACTGCTTTTAAAGATATGTGACTGAAGTGCCAAATAAGGCTCTTTTGATTTTTTGAAATACATGTGGTTGAAATTTGAGACCTGGCTGCTGCCAAGCTGCAGTTCAGGGAATAGAATACTGGCACAAGAAAACGAGCTGTTGTTCGGAGGATAATGTCAGAAGGAACTGTCCTACAGAAGGAAAATGTAAATTTTCATGATTTAGCTCATGCTTGTGGGACAATTCCATAATCCTTTGTTAAACATGTAAAAGTTGAAATGCTGACTCTCCTGTTGTTTATTCAGGTTCTCAGCTGTAAGTTTCTCATCTATAATAAGTCAGACTTACCTTGAATTTTTATAATGGTAATTTTTAAAATTACATTCACAAGATACCATGACACGAATTCAAACAGGTCCATTTTGTTTTTTAAGTGTAACATGAAGGCAAGAGGTATTGATTTCTCAGAGAGAAAAGTTACAGTACTTTACAGTAGTACAAACTCCTCCGATACAACTGGAATTGTGGTAAAAATCATTCAGGCTAACATGTAACTCAGGGAGAAAGTATCAAAATATAATTTACCTATTTGTGGCAGGTACTCTAAGTGGGTGCCTCCAATAAATACATTAGAGCATTCATTGTGTAAGTCACTATAATTCATCATCTAGTATTTTAGCCAATGCTACACATAAAAAGAAAAATCAACAGTGCTATCGTTTTTTGACTAGCTAATGATAGATGCCACATCTAGCAAAATATGCCAGGAATTCATATCAACTGGAAAGATATAAAAGTTGAAACTAGATTGTGCTGCTGAAGAAGACCATGAAGAAATAGCAAAATCATACAGGAAAACTAACATGCAATAAAATCAAATAGGGGCAAATTTGAAGAATCAAAACAGGAATAGAAAAAGAACTATTTATTTATTTATTTTAACATCTTTATTGGAGTATAATTGCTTTACAATGGTGTGTTTGTTTCTGCTGTATAACCAAGCGAATCAGCTATACATATACATATATCTCCAAATCCCCTCCTTCTTGCGTCTCCCTCCCACCCTCCCTATCCCACTCCTCTAGGTGGACACAACACACCCAGCTGATCTCCCTGTGCTGTGCGGCTACTTCCCACTAGCTATCTATTTTACGTGGCATGGACATATATACACTACCAGAAAGAACTCTTAAACATTTCCCAGTGTATTACCAAATCCTTAGAATTGGTTACCTCAGACAAATAGGACCAGTGGAGCAAAGCAATACTATTGGGTTGACCAAAAAGTTTGGTCAGGTTTTTCCATAGCAGCTTATGGAAAAACCTGAAAGAAATTTTTGGCCAACCCAATATTATTATTTTTTGCACATTCTGTATTGTTTGAATTACTTGTGCAATAACTGAACATATATTACTTTAAAAATAAATGGTTATTAAAGTTGGCTTTTCTTAATTCGATATAAATTTCCAGAATCACCATACTCTTCCAAAAGTATTTACTATGCACTTGCACTTTACAGTAACATAAAAAATCTGAAGATAACAGGTCTCTTTGGAAGCTTATGCTAAAGCTGCAATTATATGACATCAGATCTCCAGATTAAACGCAACAATTTAAGTCAGCTAAGCATATGCTTGGCATTATAGAGCTGAATGTCCAGATAAATTAACACAATGTTTACTATTTACCCAGATGCATGAATAGTAAACAAAGACACTATCTACAAGTATGAAAGAAGGACAAAATAGATACATATGATATGACTTAAATTCATAAAATGTATCAATATAGTATCATATGGGAAATAATTTGAGAAAATAGTTGAGGGTGATAAGAGCATTTTATGAATACTATGTGTTCATGGGAGAGACTAGAGTAGAAAGTGTTATTTCCCTAATTTATCTTAAAAGTCTTCCAGAAAAAATATTAAAATTTCAAAAATGGTTTTTGGAAACTATCAATATATAATATTTTGGTAAGCTTAAGAGGATGACAGATTTGAATTCAAGGTTTGAAAAGAAACACGAAGGCAGACACTGATTAGTGGCAAAAAGGAATTATGATACAAGGACTGATAACACCATGGTTAACATCTAGAGTATTCACCCCGCAGGAAAGCCCACTCTCCTCCAGAAGCCATATTTGGCACTTTTATGAATACCTACAGTTGTATAAATCATGTTGAAAGTATTTAAGTACCCCTTATTTTGACCTATTTTTATTCTCTCCCTAAACAGACAAGTGGACCTGAAAGAATATTGACTTAAGAAGTTTAAAGGGAAAGAGGACCATCATAAATGCCTTAATTTACCTTCTAAAGTTTAAGGATTTGATGGACTAGTATAATTTGTGACATGAATCTTGTTAAATCAGCACTCTGTTAAGAGAAGCCATTATCATTTCACTATAAGAAACAGAACATCTTTTTTTTTGTTGTTTTTTAAGTTGGCTAGTTTTATTATCTAAGTAATGCATTCATGTTGTGTTGTTCACCACCAGATTGAGCCACATCTTATGCAGATCCACATGCAGGTCACTTCCAAGCACTGAGGACCATTGTCTATGACTAAAGATTTCAAAGACTTCCTGCCTAAAGAAGTTCATGGTTCAGGTTTAAAGCACTTAATTTTCATAAACTATATTTAAGGTGATAGTTATTGCTCCTATTTATTACACAGATACATACAAACTCTTGCGTTCAGGCAGGTTGGCTATCTTTCACGCAAAGTATGAATTTATCTGTTATAGCTCCATGCTACCACCTAGAAAAGTATTTGTTTATTTTGGGGGCTGAAATAAGGGGATTTATAAATAATTCTGGATTTCATGGACAAAAACAAACATTTTTTTCTAATTGAAGACAGAGGGTAAAACATACAAAAATTCTCTCTTCTATTCCCAAAATATAGAAATATATTATATAAATATAATTATTTATAATTATAATTATTAAATAATAATTATATAAAATATAAGTAAATAAATTTATAGTTATTATATATAATTAATATATAAATATAAAATATAGATAATGGCTTCTTTTTTGTTTAAAATATAGAGACAAACTCATAAACTAAACAGGTATATAACCATGAAGTAGGAAAGGATAACTTAGAAGAAGTAAAAGGAAGAGAAAGAAAGCAACTGAAAATATAGTCATATAGCCTATGAATAGAGCCAAATACAGGCTATGAGGTCACGGGCTACACCTATATAAATGGAGCCAGATCTGTACCTTCTTCCCACAAAAAAGGAAAGAAAGAAACTACCAGACTATTGCCCAGCACAGATGAAAAGTTAGTTGTGTGTGGCATGAATATGAGGTATCACACAGATCAAGAGTTTTAAGCCAAATATTTACCATGTTCAAGCCACGTACTTTATAAGCCCAGAGCAGAAATAAACAATTGCAATAAACAGTAAGCAATTATATAGACAGTCACAAACCCACATAGGGTAAGTTTACAGACAAGATTTAAAAAGAACAAAATACATGTATTACTGATGCAACAAATAGTTATTAAGTACCTACTATGTGCCAGGAGCTCTGCCAAGTGCTGAGGAAACAATAGTTTTTTAAAAACAAGTTAACAAATCAAAGCCTTCATGAAGCAAACATTATGCACCAGCAGGAGTAAAATCAAACACACAATAAACTGATAAAACTTAAGAGGGTTCATTTTCTCCAACAGGAGAGAATTTGAACCCAGAAAATTAAGTTAATGAAGTAATTTAAGAAAATGCTAAGAGAACTATGTTTAAATATCTCAAAGAGATAAAAAGAGAAAAGCTTTTTAGGAAAGATAATATGTGGTTACAAAACAGCAGACAGGAAAATGAACAAATTAGACATTTGGGAATGAAAAAAACATAGTCATTAGGGAAATTTAAAAATCCTTCAAACTACAGGCTAAATCCCGCTTAAAGAAACTTAAACACAAAATTAATAAGTTAGAAGACAAAACTAAGGAAATCTCCCAGGAGGAGGAAGCGGGAGGGGGAGAGAGAAAGAGAGATTAACAGACATGAGGAAAAATTTGAGGAGTTCATATATCTGCCTAATTCCAGAAAGAAAAGAAAAATAGAAAGACCACAAAGTGGTAATATTTGAAGATATAAGAGCTGAAATTTGCCCAGAACTAATGATGTGACTCTTCAGGCTAAAAAAAATCCACCAAGTGCCTAATCTACACCTCTACACGTCATAATGAACTTTGCTACTTTTGGCGGCAACAAAAAACTTTTTAATTTTCCAGTAAAAGACTAATTTTCTGTAAGGAAACTTCACCAATTAGATTGATGGCAGACTTCTTATTCCCAGAAAGACATGGCAGAAATCAGACAATAAATATATTTAGATGGCTGTGGGAAAAGTACCTTGTCTTCATTATATGCCTTGTCAGACATATGCCTTGTCACCCTCAAGAGTTAGGGTGAATTAAAGACATTTGTATAAATTTAGGACACAGACATTTTAGTCATTTCCTCACCGAAAAAAAAAAATATAAAGGGCATATTTCAGCAAGGAGAAATTAACTATGTAGTAAGCCACAGAAATAAAGCTTCCACAAATTCCAAGTAATTGATATTCTAAGACTGTCTTCTCTTATCACAGTCCTATGAAGTTAGAAGACAGAAATTAACAGAACTAAAACAAACCAAAAAAGGACAAAAATACCAAATATTTGAGAGCCAGAAAAGTCACATCCAAGTAATCTAATAATCCATGAGTTAAGAAAAGAAAATCATATTACATTGACCAGGACCTCCAGTAATTAATGCTTTGAGCAGGAGGGGTGATAGTGGGCATCACTTTTTTAAATGCTTCTGAAGTTAAAAATTAAGCACTATTGTTTGCATTAAGTTTTGGTAGATACACACAAGCAGGTTAAGTAAAGTTCCCTTCTACTCTTAATACACAGACACACAAACACACATAGACACCTGCATGTGTGTACAATATTGAATGGTATTGAATGCCTTTTCTGTATCTATTGAGATGATCAAGAATTCTGCTAATAGAGTGATGAATTTGCAGTGATAAGGTAGTATAAAAAGTACTGTCGAATCTTCCTTGCATAAATATTATTAGTTCTGATGTATTTTTAAATACTTCACATATTTTTCTCAAACACAACCAAATTCGATTATGTCATCTCAATGAGATGTCTGACATTAGTATCTGTAAAATGCCATTTGCTCTATTTACCAGATCTTTTATTTTATTAAGAAAATAAGTTGAAACTCATGTTAAATATTCAAACATTATTGTCAATGCAGTGAAAAGAATTTCTCTAATCCCCATTTTCTTGCCCATGAGAATCACTCTTAATAGTGTCCATGTGACCTATGAATTTATCATTTTAACATAAACTCACATACATTTTAATACTGTTCTGGGAATTGATTTTTCTACTTAAAATATATTTAAGAGATCTTTTTTATGTAAACACAAAGACCAACTCTTCTTTTTAATAGTTGCATAATATTCCCTGGTATAGGTATTGCATAATCAAATGCAAGACATTAAGGTAGTTGCCAGTTTTTGCTATCATAAACAGGGCAGCAGAAACCATCTTTGTAGATATGTCCTTGCACACATCTATAAGTATACCACGTGATAAATTCCTAGTAGTGAAGTTTCTGGGTCAAAGTAATGTACATTTTTATAGGTATTGTCAAACTGCCATTAAAAGAGATGAAAATAATTTCAACTTTGCCACCTTTGAATGAGAATTATTACGTCTCCATTCTGTACACTTAACATACCATATGTATTAATAGATATTTCAGTCTTTAAGAAAATAAGTGAAAATCAAGTTCTTATTATCTTAATTCTCATTTCTTTAATTATGAGTCAGATTATGCAGTTCAGTGGAAAGGTAGTCCACTTGCATTTCTTTTGGGTGTTTTGGTTACCCAATATTAAAAATCACATGTAAAACTATATACATGACACATTTCATGGTCACAATTAATTTTCCATTCTTCAGATTTGTCCTTTTTTGGAGAGATTCTTGCATTATGTTCTTGCCACAACCTTGAAAGTCTATCAAGGCTGTGCTATGTCCTTGTGAACAGCATGATTAAGAGTTCTGTTTCATAAATTGATACAGCCACTCTGGAGAACAATATGGAGGTTCCTTAAAAAACTAAAAATAGAATTACCATATGACCCAGCAATCCCACTACTGGGCATATACCCAGAGAAAACCGTAATTCAAAAAGACACATGCACCCGAATGTTCATTGCAGCACTATTTACAATAGCCAGGTCATGGAAGCAACCTAAATGCCCATCAACAGACGAATGGATAAAGAAGATGTGGTACATATATACAATGGAATATTACTCAGCCATAAAAAGGAACGAAATTGAGTCATTTGTTGAGACGTGGATGGATCTAGAGACTGTCATACAGAGTGAAGTAAGTCAGAAGGAGAAAAACAAATATCATATATTAATGCATGTATGTGGAACCTAGAAAAATGGTACAGATGAGCCAGTTTGCAGGGCAGAAGTTGAGACACAGATGTAGAGAATGGACATATGGACACCAAGGGGGGAAAACTGCGGTGAGGTGGGGATGGTGGTGTGCTGAATTGGGCGATTGGGATTGGCATGTATACACTGATATGTGTAAAATTGATGCCTAATAAGAACCTGCAGTATAAAAAAACAAACAAAACAACTAATACTAAACTTTCATTGGGTTATTTGTATGGAAATATGTTAATATAAATGTTTCAGACATTACATGAAATTCCTAAAAATCTTATATTTGTATTTGTATGGAAATATGTTAATATAAACGTTTCAGACATTACATGAAATTTCTAAAAATCTTATATTTGTATTTGTATGGAAATATGTATGGAAATATGTTAATATAAATGTTTCAGACATTACATGAAATTTCTAAAAATCTTATATGTTCTGGTATAATGTTATAAGTAATAATCCTAGTTATTACTTTAAAATGTATATCTCAGAAATAACTAATTTTCTTGTCAACTGCATTATTATGAACTTTCATCAAATCTTTTACCGTGGTCATTTTTAAGTCTTTTGTCATTTACAGACAGTTCTGGGTGTACTCTGATGATTTTGCAAATATGTTCCTATAAAAGGGTTTCATCTTCAAGAAATTCATGGAAAAGACTCTGACAAGTACAGGTTTCTGGTAACTGACTGTACTGCTGAACTGAATGAATAAGCATTTTCAGAACTCTGATGAAAAACTGATGAACTCATAAAAGTGCTAACAAAAGATCAAGATGAAAAAAAACAATTACATGGGACTGAGTGAACTGATGAGGATGAGTATAATTTTTGTGACTTTCTGTCTGAATTAAAAAAAAAAAAAAAAAATCCCAAAAAAAAAAAAAAAAAAAAAAAAGAGTTCTGTTTCAGTGTTAAATATTTGTCAAGTTGAATCAATCGTGTAAAAGCAACACTATGTAATTATCTTAAGACTTATTATTTTGTATTTGTTGGCTTTAAACTATTAAGTTAAAAAGAGTCCAGGTACCTTTAAGAAAAAGGAGGCCTTATTGTAAAATGCAGATAAAGGACATACAGCGGTTGGCAAATCTGCTTCCTTGCAGACTTACAGCACATGCTTCCCCCATTGTGTGTAATAGGGCAGCCGTGGTTCTCTCTTCCTGAAGAGAAGCCAGGAAGGAACTTCACTGGCCTGTTCATGTCTTTTACAAAAATTTCCAGTATGTTATCGACCTTTTTCTTATTGATTTGTTATTTGCATAACTCATAAATAAGACTATATATTGTAAAGGATACATATCCTTTATACTAATTCATTAAAATTAAAAGAAGATGAAAGAGAGGAAGAAGCAGGAAGAAAAGAAGTAACAGGAGCAGGAGGAGGAGAGAAGGTAAGGAAGTAGCCACCTCTCATAGGGACTGATTTCTTTCCACTAACTTGAAACCAAGCAGGACCCTGCAAGGCCATCCCAGGGACAGAGATCTCCATGCCCCTGGCTCTTGTTTGTAGAAAAGCTTTAGCTTAGAGGGCCTTTCCTGAATCTCAAAGAGCAAATTTAATTAGAGAAGTGAGAAAATGCAGAAAGAAAGAAAAACAGATAAGCAAAATAAAATAATAATAGTTTAGCCATAAAACAAAGTCAAGGACCTTTAGTGTCTCCTCAAGGTCTGTAGATAATATCCTGAGCTGTATCCTAGAGTTGTTCTACTAATAGTAAAACCCCCATCAGGTGGAAAAAGTTAACCGCATGCTGACCACCAGCACACAGACGTCAGTCAGACAAGCTGGAACCAGAAGTCTTATGATTGAGATTCCAGAAACATCAAACTGCTACCTCACCACCAACCAGTCAGAGAATTAAGCACAAGCTGATCACACACCTTGTGACCCTCTCCTTCACACTGTCTTTAAAAGCCCTTCCCCAAAAGCCTTCGGGGAGCTCAAATCTTTTGAGCATGAGCTGCCCATTCTCCTGGCTTGGCCCCGTTATCGGGTATTTCCTATATGTTTTACTTTGCATGATACACACAAAACGGAGAAAAATCACTACACTAAAATAACCAGCATGACTGAAGGATAGTCAGTAGACCATGCTGTAAAATTTGTAGTCACTGCAGCATAAATTCAGGAATATCTGTGAATAATTATCCCAGAAAGAAGCAAAGACTATTCCATTTGGGTGTAGATCCTCAGAGAGACCAACAATATGGTGGTCTACATGGCTAAAGCAAATGATAGTACAAAGGGGATTTTGTTTACAAGTTCTATTTCTGGTCTGCTAAAATATGGCAGGTTAATTTTTTTTTAACGTACAGTAAGTTTTTATGAGTTGCTATAAACAATATAATGCACTTTAAAGAAAAAGTCAAAGAAATGTAATTACATAATTAACAAGCATTTATTTGAATAAGGCTAGATAAAAGGGGAAAATTTATTTCAAAGGCATTGCTTGCAGATATTTATGTAAAGACAGTTTTCCAGTCATTAAACTATTTTTAATAAATATATAAGAGATAAACCTATATCAAGGTCAAGCTGCTTGAAGAAATATAATTCCTCAAAGGTTTTGATTTAAATCTGTATGTTTGGCCTATCTCCCCAAAGAAGCAACAGAGGTTCAGCCATCTGAGACATATGTTCTCAACCACACTCAAGTTAACCACATTTACTACTGAGAAAGTCAACACCTAAGATGCACAGCAACTGGGAAATGAAATGCCGTAGTCTATGTTTGCTTTTAATATAACCTAATGAGAGCAACACTCACATACACAACAGACTTTAGCCCCATTGTGTACGTACATGCACAGAAATGGCATTTGAGCTTTTTCCTGTTCTCCCTCTCGCTCTCCCCAAAAATGGTACAGTTAAGATGATGTGGGATTTGGCCCGCAAGCTCTAGTTTGCAGATCTCTGCTCTATGTCCTTCACATTGCTTCTGTTATTTCTGAATTTTAATAAAATATATGTATGTTCCAAATTAGCATGTGTTTGTTATTTACCTTTAATAAAAATATTCTTCTATGGGCAAGTTAATTTGGAAAACTCTGAGTTACCCAGTCAGCCCTGACACACAGACTCAGCTACCCCAGCCTCCCACATGCATTTCAAGAGTAAATTCAATATAGTTTAAAATAATTGAGCTCAGTTTGGGCACAGTTCACAACTCTAATCACTATGGCTCAATATATTACTGCATCTGTAAATTCAAACTAAATAATGATAGCACAGTGACTATAAAGATGAAGAAAGAGTGTTTGGTTTACTTTAATATTATAATTCTATGCACAAATCACTCTCTGAATCTTGCAGAATTTATTTTATTGAAGGCATCCTTCATGTGTTTCTTCCCTATTTTTCAAAAAAATACTTTAATTAAGAAGTACTAATCCATTACTTCTTTGTTTTCTAATTTTTTTACTAGCATAGTTATATACACAAAATTTAACACAAGAAAATTTCTCTGTATTTCTTTTTCTGTTATTGTTACTGTTAGTATATGTTTCATTTCATGATTATTACTAAAAATAATTTTGTTATATAAGGAATATTATAAGATGATCCACTTTGGGAATAATTTACAATATATACAGCACTGTTCCATGGGTTTATTAAGCAAGTATATGCATTTTAAGCATTTATTTACTTAGTAAAAAGTTTAAATGTTTTCAAGGGTAAAAAAGAATTAAGATAAAATTAATCTCAGAAATCAACAAAGTGCCAATAATATATTAGACAAAGTTCAGAGAATACAAAGATTGAAATTTCACAGGACTAATCATATAAAATAACTAATCAGAAATTTCACAGGACTAATAAGATGTAAATAATAAGCAAGCTGCAATCACACAGTAAAAGGGCATAGTTTAGGAAATGTGCATTGTATCTATAAGGACATAGTGAGCTTGAATACTGGCCTCATCACTAATTACATCTGATATAAAAGTGCCTTTTCTCAAAAGAAGCTGGCTTTCATATAAATCTAGTCTTTTCAAACATATCAGAAAGTCAGAGGAGGGACTTTTGTCAAAATTTTATAATTTTACTATCTATTCTGTTAGTCTTTCAAGAGATGAATCACTGGACTCATTAAGTATTATATATCTAAGAACAGGATTATTCATTTGTTTGAAATGAAACATAATAATGAACAACTTAAATTCCTTTAGTATCATCACCTTCTTTAGCATTTAAACATCTTATATGTCTTTAGAGATGTTAATAACATATAGTTTAATTAATTCAACAAACCTATACTGAGAATTGACTAGGCCTGAGAAAGAAATACCAACACAAGGTTTTCCAAGTCCATTCTTCAACCAAAAGTAAAAAGAGGGTTGGAGACAAAATGATAGAGTGAGGAGAAAAGAGAACAGAATATTAGATTACCTCACAGGATCTCAACCGCAAAATATGTGGTATGTAGAACTTAACTAAATTCCATTGTTTTACTGTCAGAGCAAAATGCCTCATTGTTTTAGAAAACTTCGGCTTTGCAAGTGTGGTAATCTTAACAATAAATATCTATATTATTTCTGATTATTCCTTAACTGATTATTCCTTAACAAGATTTCTTCCTGCATTACACGACAGCTGTCTTACATGTGCTATTCACTGGTTAAACACAAATCCAAAGAACTGTCATACCAAGAGGTTTGGGTGTCACCAGTCTAGGCTATAATGTTAAGATACAATTCCAGAGTTCCTTCATCATTGAGAAAAAAATAAAGGTACAACCTATATATTTCCCCCAAATATTTTAAAATTATGGGTTTTGAATGATTTTGAAAAATCCCTGCAATTATGAATTCCTGGTGCAGTGAAAGAACAGTGCACTAATCAGAAAACCTGGGCTGAAATTTCATTAAGCCACCTAACCTTATTAAACCACAGTTTCTTAAAATAAGCAAATGATACCTGCACTCACAGACTGTTATGAGAAAATAAATCAACAGACAAAGAGAGGTTGGGCAGGAAGAAATTGCTTTTTAAAGATGAAATCTCAGTATAAATAGATTCATTAGGGTAGTGTATCTCTAAACGTAATTTAGGAAAATAAAAGTATCTTCCATCTATGGCTGCTTAGACTGTGCTTAAATATTCACCAGTGGCCAATTTTCTTCCCACCAAATTATTACAAATTAAATAAAAAATTATACAATGATTTAGATGAGTCTCTTTAGAAAGAGATTTCATACATAAACCATATTCTAAATATGAAATTACATGATTGTAAATCTGAACCCTCACAAAGTAAATATGATTATGAGATGGTATTTCAGGAAACGTTTTGGAAGAGTGTTTAAGTCAAAGACAAAAAAACCTCAAAATCTTGCAGCTATGATTAAATATGTGAAACACACACAATTAGTGGAGAATTCAACAATGATGCATTCACTCCATTTTTGGGTTTGTTTTTAACACTGAACATAATATATTCTGTACTTTGTTTTATTTTTAACAATTAACACATGTATATGTTACCTTATAAAATTTGTAATGAAAAGCAACAGTGTCTTCCCTATCCCCACCCCCACCTCAACACAAGTCCCGGTCCCACTAGCCAGAGGCAATAATTTTGGAGTATCTCCTGCTTTTGACATTTACTTCTACAACCCTGAGTACTATGTTCCTCTCTAGTTCTGTTATACAGGGAATATATACCAGTTACCTGCTAATTAGTTACTTGGTGGCTTTCCTAGGTAATTGTTTCTCTCACTGTTTTGTTTTTTAACTTCATGTTCTCAAAGTTATTCTGCAATTTCTGTTTTAGATTTTCTAAATCAAAGAACGTTGTTTTTTCCTTTAATTGTTCCTCTTTCCTTCACTGACTTTTTTTTAATTTTTGAATTTTATTTTATTTTTTTATACAGTAGGTTCTTGTTAGTTATCCATTTTATACATAATACTGTATATATGTCAATTCCAATCTCCCAATTCATCCCACCACCACCACCTCCCCTCCACTTTTCCCCCTTGGTGTCCATACGTTTGTTCTCTACATCTGTGTCTCTATTTCTGCCCTGCAAAATGGTTCATCTGTACCATTTTTCTAGGTTCCACATATATGTGTTAATATACGATATTTGTTTTTCTCTTTCTGACTTACTTCACTCTGTATGACAGTCTCTAGATCCATCCACGTCTCTACAAATCAAACATTCAGAGAGGAGCTAGCACCCATCCTTCTCAAACTCTTCCAAAAATTGCAGAGGAAGGAGCACTCCCAAACTCATTTTATGAGGCCACCACCTCATAATACCTAATACCTAATACCACCTCTGATACCTAAACCAGACAAAGATACTACAAAAAAAGAAAATTACAGACCAATATCACCGATGAATATAGAGGCAAAAATCCTCAACAAAATACTATCAAACAGAATCCAACAACACATTAAAAGGATCATACACCATGATCAAGTGGGATTTATCCCAGGGATGTGAGGATTCTTCAATATATGCAAATCAATCAATGTGATACACCATATTAACAAACTGAAGAAGAAAAACCATATGATCATGTCAATAGATGCAGAAAAAGCTTTTGACAAAATTCAACACCGATTTATGATAAAAACTCTCCAGAAAGTGGGCGTAGAGGGAACCTACTTCAAGATCATAAAGGCCATATACGACAAACTCACAGCAAACATCATTCTCAATGGTAAAAAACTGAAAGCATTTCCTCTAAGATCAGGAACAAGACAAGGATGTCCACTCTTGCCACTGTTATTCAACATAGTTTTGGAAGTCCTACCCATGGCAATCAGAGAAGAAAAAGAAATAAAAGGAAAACAAACTGGAAAAGAAGAAGTAAAACTGTCACTGTTGGCAGATGACATGATACTATACATAGAGGATCCTAAAGATGTCACCAGAAAACTGCTAGAGCTAATCAATGAATTTGGTAAAGTTACAGGATACAACATTAATGCACAGAAATCTCTTGCATTCCTATACACTAATGATGAAAAATCTGAAAGAGAAATTAAGGAAACACTCCCATTTACCACTGTAACAAAAAGAATAAAATACCTAGGAATAAACCTACTTAGGGAGACAAAAGACCTGTATGCAGAAAACTATAAGACACTAATGAAAGAAATTAAAGATGATACCAACAGATAGAGAGATATACCATGTTCTTGGATAGGAAGAATCAATATTGTGAAAATGACTATACTACCCAAAGCAATCTACAGATTCAATGCAATCCCTATCAAATTACCAATGGCACTTTTTACAGAACTAGAACAAATCATCTTAAAATTTGTATGGAGACACAAAAGACCCCGAATAGCCAAAGAAGTCTTGAGGGAAAAAAATGGAGCTGGAGGAATCAGACTCCCTGGCTTCAGACTATACTACAAAGCTACAGTAATCAAGACAATATGGTACTGGCACAAAAACAGAAATATTGATCAATGGAACAGGATAGAAAGCCCAGAGATAAACCCATGGACCTACTAATCTATGATAAAGGAGGCAAGGATATACAATGGAGAAAAGACAGCCTCTTCAATAAGTGGTGCTGGGAAAACTGGACAGCTACATGTAAAAGAATGAAATTAGAACTCCCTAACACCATACACAAAAATAAACTCAAAATGGATTAAAGACTTAAATGTAAGACTGGACACTATAAAACTCTTAGAGGAAAACATAGGAAGAACACTCTTTGACATAAATCACAGCAAGATCTTTTTTGATCCACCTCTTAGAGTAATTGAAATAAAAACAAAAATAAACAAATTGGACCTAATGAAACTTAAAAGCTTTTGCAAAGCAAAGGAAACTACAAACAAGATGAAAAGACAACCCTCAGAATGGAAGAAAATATTTGCAAACCAATCAATGGACAAAGGATTAACCTCCAAAATATATAAACAGCTCATGCAGCTCAATATTAAAAAAACAAACAACCCAATCCAAAAATGGGCAGAAGACCTAAACAGACATTTCTCCAAAGAACACATACAGATGGCCAAGAAGCACATGAAAACCTGCTCAACACTAATTATTAGAGAAATGCAAATCAAAACTACAATGAGGTATCACCTCACACCAGTTGGAATGGGCATTATCAGAAAATCTACAAACAGCAAATGCTGGAGAGGGTGTGGAGAAAAGGGAACCCTCTTGCACTGTTGGTGGGAATGTAAATTGATACAGCCACTATGGAGAACAGTAGGGAGGTTCCTTAAAAAACTAAAAATAGAATTACCATATGACCCAGCAATCCCACTACTGGGCATATACCCAGAGAAAACCATAATTCAAAAGGACACATTCACCCCAATATTCATTGCAGCACTATTTACAATAACCCGGTCATGGAAGCAACCTAAATGCCCATCGACAGACGAATGGATAAAGAGGATGTGGTACACGTACACAACGAAATTGGCTTCCTTTCTTTATGGACACAATTCTTCTTGTACTTTTTGAAGTTATTAACAAAAAATTGTTAAGCTATCTTCTCATTCCTGAATTGCCTGTTTCCTACAATCATTTGTTATTTTTGTGGGTCTTGGTCTTTTTCACTCCTGCTGCCAATTTTCCTTACAGGGCTAGAGACTGTGATTCCCTTTTTCCTGTTGGAGGAAAGGATTAAGTTGATTCTGGGGTATCTGGCAGACAGTCATCTCCATCAGGCCTCTCTCTCAGCTGAGGAGTTTCCTGGGAGCTCTGTGTACACAACTTAGGGGTACAGACTGACCTTTTTGGGGGTGCATGTATTGTAGAGGTCCCACAGTTGTCAGGATGTAGACAATTATTGTGGAGTGCCAATGTCCACTTTAGCAATCTCAGCTCTGCACAGGAATATCAGTCATTCTCTTCACAGAAAAGTCCTCTGATTTTCTTGTCTGGGTATAAACACCAAAGAGTTGTTCTGTGCTTGAGGTACAAAGGGCTAGAGAATATAGGGATAGCACCTGGTACAAGGAGTCCATGACAAGTCTTTAATTACCTCCCTATTTCAGCTGCTCTTCTCACATCTACTCTTGGTACCTGCCCCGCTGGTGTTCCACCCGAGAGTCACCTAATACCTCTAACAGCTTCGTAGCGGCAGACTCCTCTTAAATAGTGTTTTTTGTACCATGTTGAATCCAATCTCCAGCTCATATTCACTTTCTAACTTCTAGAGACTTGTTGAAAGCTCTCCACTTACGATCCTTCACCTTCATTTTGCTTCACTGCCATGGATTTATTTCCATTTGCAGGGCGTTTCTGTTCACTTAATGCTGTCCCCCTGAGCACCATTTTTGAATAACTTTATCCATGCGCATTAACAGCCATCCAAATCATCGTGTGTGTGCTTAACCTCTACCTCTCTAGAACAACATGTTTTCCTTTGAATCTATTCATCCTTCAAGTCTCTCTTCAAGTTTCACCCTTTTGGGGAATCTTCTCTGATCTCTGTGTTGTGTCTCCTCAATGAGCTCCCACAGCACCTTGTTTTCCACCACAGACTCTATCACAGTGGGTCTGACTAATCTCTTTCCCACTTGAGGGCAGGAGGTCCTTGATAACACAGATGGAAATGTTTCCAAATCACGTATTATTGAGCTTAATTCCTTATCTAAAATGTTTTTCGAATTAATGTAAAAAGTGACCCAGGAACATTTTTTTTTAAGCATTTATTTCCTAGAGAATATAGAATGAATTCCAACCTCAAAAACTGTTAACATGGAGCTTGTTGGTCAAAAAAGTCTGGGAAATAATGCTATATATTCTTTTTATAAATATACAGTTCACATCTTAGCATATTAAAGGTTCTAAACAAAGTAAAGGAAAAAAACATTAAATTGTATTAACTTGGTGTTTCCTAAAGTTACTTAACTACATAATTCTTTTGTGAAATAATGACGAACATCCCACAGTTCTGGTGCATTAGGAATAATAGAGAGCTCTATGAAATCTAGGATAAAATGTGATGATTCTGGAAAAGCAGGTGGCTTATGATCAAAGAGGACTTGAAGATAAGGGCTGGCATTGGATTCTTGTACGAGGGCTAAAAAATGGACATCAGAGTAGTTCTTTATACCTCTCCTTGGGAGAGAAGTTTAGAGCTTCCCTAGGAGTCAAATGTGTACTTGTTATACCAGAGTACCCTGTAGAGATTTCACCTTTTGTGGGCCAAGGCCAACCCAAAAAAGGTTGTTAGGCAGGTCTTCAATCTTAACCAAAAGAAAAAGAATTCACTCAAACACAGTTTAAGTTAGTCTAAACCTAAAGTGATTTTCTTAAAAAAAGTAATCACTTCTAACCTTTTCTAAGGATAAATGCATAGGTAGGTTATATCAAATCAGCTACTGTCAAGGTGCTCTGGCACCGATTCCAATTAGTTGAGGCTGCTGGATGGATTTAAAGCATGTATTTGAAAGATTTTAGGACATTTGTCTGTATGCTTATACCATTGTACATTATTTTCAGTGGGTAGCCCAGAACAGAGCCATATGCAATCAGAGAAGTCAACATAGAATATATTATGGATATTTTTAATAGATACTATTTATTAATAATTGTGTAAGTGTGAATTTTGAAACACTATCACATGATCAGTGACTTTTTCAAATTTTGAACCATGACCTGGGTTTAGGCTGAATTTTGTTTGAATGTGATATGTTGTCTCTCATTTTTGGCTTAGAAATTTAGAATATCACTTTCTCTGAATGAGAAAATAAGTAAATCAACACGTTGTAATGCAAAGAACACAAGTCTAGGAGAAAAGAAATTGGTCCCCGACTAGGTTTACCATCAATTAGTTATGTGACTATGCACGTACTCTGTCACCTCTTTGACCCTTAGGTCTGTCCAGCTGTAATGTTGGAGGGGGGTGAATTAAACAGGAGTAGTACATTAAATTAAATGCTTACAAGGCCACAAAAGGACAAATATTGTATGATTCTACTTATATGAAGTATGTAGAGTAGTCAAATCCGTAGAGACAGAGAGTAGAATGGTGGTTGCCAAGGGCTGGTGGGAAGGGGCAATGGGGAATTATTGCTTAATAGGTGTGGATCTTCAGTTTGGGAAGATTAAAAAGTTCTGGCAATGGATGGTGGCGATGGTTGCACAGCAATGTGAATATACTTAATGCCACTGAACTATATTCTTAAAAATGCTTAAAATGATAAATTTTATGCTATACATATTTTACCCCAATTTTTTAAAAAACAATGAAATGTTTTAAATTCCTAGGGGAGCCAGCGAGATAACATAAATGAAAAGGCAGTTTGAGTATAATGCAGTTAAGAATTAGTGGGTGTCACACTGGAGAATCAATGCTCTGTTAATCCAACAAATGTTTACTAAGTAAAATTGTACCTAAAGGTAAGGAGAATAATGCTGGAATATCACAAAAATCTCTTCCCAGTGTATAATGTATCACACCTATATTTCTGGAACAACATAGCAAACTGCTTTCTGACAGAACAATGACCAAGACTACTCCAGAAATGCATTATATAACCCTAAGCTCTGTTTGTTCAGAGGAGAAACAGAACAAAAAAATTTATGAGCTTCACTTTAGTTCATATCAATATATTTCAAGCACCAGAACACTTGTGCATTTTGCAGGTGGTGTTTTAAAGCTTGTATTATAGATTTTAAAAACTCATTCATAAGAATCCTAAGCCCCTAAGACCTATTAATTAACCCTGTATTATGAAACATTTTAAAACCAATCATTCACCTCTCTTGTGCAAGCTGAAGCAATGCTAACAAGCACTTTCACTTTAATAAATTAAGAGTTGTTTCAAAAGTTAAGATAAGTGTATGTTCAAACTGTATTATGTATGTTGTCAGGTGATTTGAGTTATAAGAAATTATTTATTGTGTGTTTTAAAAAATTACCTTTCTGTGGGGAACCCATTAGTTTCTTTCTGTCATCCTCTTCTCCTCCCCTCCAAGCTACCCACTAATCTAAGCATTCTTGAACACAAACATTTTAAGAAGTATTTCTTCATGCATGTGTAGTACATTGGGTAACTAAATGAAAGGCAGCTGGGAAATATGAAGTAGACATTGAAATGACTCATTAGGCAGTTGTATAGAATAGACAGAAGAAAGCAGCAGGAAAAGCTACCATGAAGATGCCTAGGATCACACATACCGTTTCCTGTGGATGACTAGAAGCAACATAAAATAAAGCTCTGGGGAAGAATATGGAGTTTTCAGATTCCAATGCTAGACAATAATAAGAAATAAAACTTACTAAAAATGTAGATTTTTCAGATAAAATTGATACCAGAAATCACTGAATCCAAGACTGTGATTAGTAGAAACAAAGCTGGGGGTATGAATGATTAAAACCAAAAAAAAAAAACAAAAAACCAATAATATTTTAGAGAAGTCACTGATTAACAGGGAGCTTAGGGCCCCAAATTATTTATATTTTACTTTGTTTCTTAATCCTAAACTTGATAAGGAAGTTAGTACAACATGCAGGTCATGAAATTTGGAGCAGGAAACCCTGAGTTAAATCTCAGCTTAGCCATTTTCTATCTGGATAAATGAGTCTGTTCCCTAGTCTAAAAATAAATGGGAATAATAAAGACTACATGAAGCTATATCTGCAAGGATTCAGGTATATTAATTGATGAAAAAGTAGCATTATTTGAAACCAGACTAATTTGGGTACTTCCTCTATCACTTATCATTTGCCTGACATATGAAAAATATTTAATGTCTCTAAACCTCAATTTATTCTTCTAAGAAATGGGTAAGATAACATACAAATCACAGGATTACAACTATCACATAGGATAATATATGTAATATGTTAGCACAATAACAGCTTATTATATACTACAAAAGTTAATTATCACTAGTAAAAGAAATTACTTGGAGAATAATTCATGTTCTAAAAGTCTTAGTCAAATCTAAATATGATAAATAGAAGGATAATTTATCTTAAGGGCAGTTATAATGCTTTTTACCTTTGCCAATTATGACCTACATATATTTGGAATTTTTAATGATAACGAGAATGAACAGCAATAGCAGCCAATGCTATACACACACACACACACACACACACACACACACACACACACACACACACACGTATGATCTTAACTAATGCGGTATTTTGAGAAGCTCACTATAGTTAAATATCCTACCAAAGAAAGAGTAAAGGTACTATGATATAGATTTAAGAGAGCATTAGCTAAAAAAAGCTAAGAGGAAAAGTGTTCTAAAGTTGCCAGTAAACATTGGAAGGCTAGCCTATGAGAATTCAGAAAATAAAAATAATAATAATCTGAGAAACATAGCCCAAACTATAGCCAAATGGCCTGTTTTGCCTCTTAGCCATACCACTTCCAGCAACCTCTTTTTTTTTATGGCCTACAGATCACTAAGTAAACTAACATCCAAATACTTCCTAACACCATGTCACCTCTGCAATCAAAACATTTCCAAGATGTGTCCATTTCCTAAGCATTTAAGTACAAATGTAGTCTAGGTTAAAATCTCTCCAAAATGAGAAGTCAACTCACTCCTTCAGCTTTAGTTCTCATTCCACCCTAAGCACAGAACACTAAGCTCCAAGAACATGGGACCATGTACTATGTGCCCAAGCACTTCCTGAGCTTTCTCATTTCCCTGCTCTTCTACATTCAGTTCTTTCTCCGTGAAAGACTTCTTTTCTGTCTTTACTTGTTTGAATCCTCACCTAATTGAAAGAACCTTGAGAACAAGTAATATTTACATACCTTTATATATAACTTGTTTCAGCTAACAAAATGCTTCCATCTGTTCACTCATTCCCAAATACTAAGTGTCAATAGACTACCAATCATGCAATAGGCATAATGAGAGATGCTGTAGGTGAAGTGCTAAAAATTTTTGCTGAATTTAATTAAAACTTCAGCTGTAAAGATAATATACTTTAGCTATTATGCATTTTAAAAAGCAATATATGGGTTTTGGGGATTGGGAGAGCACTTGTGCTTGCTTTACATGTACTGAAAACCCCTTTGTGAAAGTGTCTAAAAATAAAGAATTGTTCCATCCTAAAAAAAAAAAAATTTAGAATTTTCTAAAGGATCTATGATATAGTCAGTAATTTCCCTCTAAGAACAATTTCTGTCTACTTTGAAAAAAAATATTTTAAAATTAGTTTGTAAGGTGACAATAAAATGTGTACATTATTACTACATTGGCCTTCATTTTACAAAACAAGAGAAAATTATTCATTATTCAAAATACACCAAAAAAATATAAAATCAAGGTGACACACACAGTGCTGTGTATACAGAATGGAGTCAGGATAAATTCAGTAAAACTTCACTTTTCAACAGGTAAAACAATCTTTATGACTTCATGTAATGTTTTCATACATTTTATAATAAATCAAGCATATGAAATCATCTTGATTTTTGACATCATGCTAATCAGTTTCTTTGCAATGAATGTAATTTTTTCCATTCCTCCATTAAAATTTTTCCAGGTCTAACTTGGAACTCCTATATTATTAATAAGACACAGTGACTTAATATACCTAAATTTGCCTCATTGGCAGCTATCTATCATTTGCTTGATATAGGATTCATAAATTTTTATATATAACAAAAAGTAAGCAAGAAAACTTGTGTAATAAATATAACAAATACAATTCAGAGCATCTACAAATATGGAAAAACAGGAAACAGTGTATTTTTGTACTTTTCTTAGGTTGACATTTGGACCCATTGCTTAAAACTTAGAGATACTTCATCTAAAAAAGTGCCTTGAGGATGAACAAAAACACATATTGAGCATATTATTGGAAATGTAACAAGTATACTTAAAAATAAGTTTATGCAATGTTTTCAAATCAATTGTACAGTCTTTAAGTATAGACAAGATTCAGGCAAGAAAAAACACCCACTAATAACGAGATTGTTTTTAAATTCTTGAGTTAGATTGATTGTTCTTCACATCTCATTTATCTTAGCTCCAGAGAACACTGTCACCATAAGTAGCAACAAAGTATGCTAATGGTCATGTGTTCCACACTCCTTTAAAGGTGACCTATTTTGACATAGCATGCAAATATCTAACATCCTGGCCTGCATCTTTCTTCCCTCCTGGCTGTAAAATAAGCAAAAATTTCAAAGACTATCTGGTAAAAAAAAGGCCTGTAGATTTTTAAAATATCTGAATATTTAGCACTGACAGTTTGAAAACATTATTATGTGGTAAGTAAATGGAAAAATCATTTTTCCCATTTTCCATTATTACTATTAAAATAATTTTTATTATTTTTAAAATATTATTATTATTATATTTTTATACATTACTATTTTTAAAATCAATTTTTCCATTATTATGAACTACACAAACAGAAAAATCCAAAAAAAATTATTTTCATTTTATAAAAGCTACATATTTTTACCTAGGAGACAATAAAGAGTCACTAAAATAAAGATACATTTAACTTAAAAGTTTGATGTGGGCTTATTTAAATGAAGTCAAAAATAAATAAATGGAACCTAATCAAACTTACAAGCTTTTGCACAGCAAAGAAAACCATAAAAAAAAAAAAAAAAAACTAGAAGACAACCTACAGAATGGGAGAAAATATTTGCAAATAATGTGACAGACAAGGGCTTAATCTGCAAAATATAAAAACAGCTCATACAACTCAACAAGAAAAAAACAAACAACCCTATCAAAAAATGGGCTTAGAAGACCTTAACAGCCATTTCTCAAAAGAAGACATACAGATGGCCAAAAAGCACAAGAAAAGATGTTCAACATCACTAATTATTAGAGATATGCAAATCAAAACTACAATGAGGTATCACCTCACACTAATCAGAATGGCCATCAGCAAAAAATCTACATACCATAAATGCTGGACAGGGTGTGGAGAAAAGGGAACCCTCCTACACTGTTGGTGGGAATGTAAATTAGTGCAGCCACTATGGAAAACAGTGTGAAGCTTCCTCAGAAAACTAAAAATAGAATTATCATATGATCCAGCAATCCCACTCCTGGGCATAGACCCAGATAAAACTATAATTCAAAAAGACCCATGCACCCCTGTGTTCATAGCAGCACTATTCACAATAGCCAAAACATGGAAGCAGCATAAATGTACATTGAGAGATGAATGGATAAAGAAGATATGGTACATATATACAACAGAATATTACTCAGTCATAAAAAAGAATGAAATAATGTGATTTGCAGCAACATGGATGCAACTAGAGACTATCATACTAAATATGATACTTACTTCTGAAGTAAGTCAGAAGGAGAAAGACAAATACCATATGATATCACTTATATGTGGAATCTAAAATATGGCACAAATGAACCTATCTACAAAACAGAAACAGACCCACAGACATAGAGAACAGACTTGTGGTTGCCAAGTGGGAGTGGGGGAGGGAAGGACCAGGAGTTTGGGATTAGTGGATGTAAAAATTAGGATGGATAAACAACAAGATCCTACTGTATAGCACAGGAACTTTATTCAATACCCTGTGATAAACCATAATGGAAAAGAATATTAAAAAAAAAAGTCAATATGTGTATAACTGAGTCACTTTGCTGCACAGCAGAGATTCGCACAGCATTGTATATCAACTATACTTAATAAAAATAAAATAAATTTACAAAAGAAAAAAAAACGGATGTTTAAATAAGATTTCAGTATGTACAACTGACTTCATTTGCTTGACTCATCAACAACTAGAAACTACAAGTAGTATCTTTGTGACATCAAATCAGCAAGCTGATGAGAAAATTAAAGAATTTGGTTTAGTTTTCTGATTTTTTTGTCCACAAAGAATCAAATTTATCATCTTTTTTTTTCGCATGGAGGCTTTCAATCTTATCAAAGTTATAATCTATTTGGCTGTACTGGCTACTGTAGGGCACTGAACCCATTCACATTTTTAAGTCAGTTGTCAAAATATTCATAACATTTTGGGGTCACTAAGTTTTAAAAATTACTGTTTCCCAAGAGCAGGAGACAAGGCAAGAGAAAACTCATAGAAAACATTTCTTATCTCCTGGCCCCAAGAGACACAGTAATATATGAAATGGCCCCTTTGAGTAATGGTCCCTGTACATATACAAAGCTAGTAATGGGCTAAGGAGAAAGGTCACTGCAGCGATTCAGTCAGATGCAATCTGTTTCTTTCGTACTCTCCCTAAGGCAATCTACTTATAACTCCTCTATCCCTATACCTAGAAACTTGAAACTTCCTCTTCCAGGTTTTGCAAAACCATCTCTCACTTGTATAGGTAACTTTGTTTTTTGTTTTTGTTTTCTGGTGTTTTTTAAATTTATTTTTGGCTGCGTTGGGTCTTCGTTGCTGCACGCGAGCTTTCTCTAGTTGCGGCGAGCGGGGGCTACTCTTCGTTGCAGTGTGCAGGCTTCTCATTGTGGTGGCTTGCCTTGTTGCGGAGCATGGACTCTAGGTGCATGGGCTTCAGTAGTTGTGGCTCATGGGCTCTAGAGCACAGGCTCAGTAGTTGCGGCGCACTGGCTTAGTTGCTATGCGGCATGTGGGATGTTCCCGGACCAGGGCTCGAACCCACATCCCCTGCATTGGCAGGCAGATTCTTAACCACTGCGCCACCAGGGAAGCCCTGTACAGGTAAGTCTGAAGAATAAGAGAGCAACAGAAATTATTCTGGAAAGCTTTTCTATCTGCATTCAGTAATGAGAACGACTAGGAGGAAAGGTAGGAAGCAATGGTACTACGATTTCCTAGACACTAGTTCCTCTGGATACTGTGTAGAAAAAGGGGTTGTACAGTTGAACATCTCTGGAAAATAGTGCCTACAATATACCCCACCCTACTGAAGTTATACTATGCATATAAGAGCCAAAATCCTGCTATAAAAATAGCAACATTTAAAATCCTTATTTAGTTAACTCAACATTTCCAGAACCGATTCGACCGTGTGGATCGCTATGAGCTGAATGTTTGTGTCCCCACTGCAAAAGTCACATGTTGAAGTCCTAACCCCCAATGTGATGGTATTAGGAGGTGGTGCCTTTGGGAAGTAATTAGGTTTAGATGAGGTCATGAGAGCTGAGCTCCCATGACAGGATCAGTGCCATTGGGAGAGGAAGAAGAGACACCAAGGCTTCCTCTCTCTGCCATGTGAGCACATCACATAGTAAGAAGGCATCAGTCTGCAAGCCAGGAAGAGGGCCCTCACCAGAAAGAACCCAGCCATACAGGCACCCTGATCTCACACTTCCCAGCCTCCAGAACTGTGAAAAATAAATGTCAGTTGTTTAAGCCATCCAGTCTGTGGTGTTTTATTGAGCAAACTAATACAGGGCCTTTTTTTTACATTATATCAATTATATAGTTACAGAGACCACACTTTGGCAATATTGCAATAGGCTGAAAAGGCTTTACGTAGGAGGGGGAATAAACATGTTCACTTTGGAAATCCATCACTTCATGTACATTTGTGGAAAACAGGAGGGAGGAAATACTAGAAGCATTGGGAGTAGAACGTACTACTAGAATAGATGAGGGAGCAGGAAAAATCAAAGACAGCTGAAGGCTTTCTGGGTTGAGCACCTCAGTAGGTGGCAGCTGTCACTGACTGAGATGGGAAGGACTTGAGGAGGAAGGGGTATCAAACCCATCTCATCATTTTACTTACCTTGGGATATTTTTTTAAAAGATAAAGTCCTGAGACATTCACACATAGATTTTTGTTTCAGCAGGTCTGCTGTAGGGCCAGAGAATTTATATTCCTACACAACTTCTAAAATACTTCTGATGACCAAACTAGCTTGAGCGTCACAGCTAGATCTTTTGCCTAGCCATATCGCTTGCACTTAGCAAGTGCTTAATTACTATTAACTGAAAGAAGGACAATGTAATCCCAGGGCAGAACAGGACACTGTAATCCCAGGTTAGAACCTTGCATTTGGGGAACTGGGAAGTAGTGAAACTGTAGAGAGAAAAGGAAAGCAAACATAAGCAGTCAGGATACCTGAGGCCACGTATCTGCTCAAACACTAACTGGGCTGATCTTCATTTGCTTCACTTATAAAATAACCTGTAATGACGCTTCGGACTCCAAAATTCAGTGTTTGCAAGATATCACATGGTGAGTGTTTGCAATGGGTAATTAGGAGGGCAATGACCACTTATTTTATCAGTGCAGTCAGCACATAAAAAGCGAATTAGTCTTTAGTACTATAGGAACAATATAGTTGAAGGGCCATAACTGCTAAGATGCATTCTACACATCATTGTTGCATAGAGTTCAAGAGATTGCCCATGCAAGAGTACTGTAGTTATTTTGCTACCGTAATGTTCCAAATGAACCGCTATCATTGCAAAACACTTTTTATGTCAAGAGCTTATACCTTTTATGAGAGAAGTAATTTTTTTGAAGAGTTTGCTGGATCCACATTGAAAAGTACTTATACCACTTGGAAACCTCCTGAGTAAATGCAGGAGCCCAGCTGCTTTTATTTTCAAGTTTCTGTGAAGAGTATCAAAGGGGATCGGGGAAGGAGAAGAGGATTTCAGCCCTCAGAGCGCTCTTTCTACAGGAAAGGCCAAGGAAGGGCATACTAAAGCTGAATCCGAATCAGACTATGGTGGCGGTGTTCACATTGCCACCATAGCCCTGCCTCAAGCAGCAGTTATCTTTCAAGTTTTATTCCTTCATTCAATATTTTGTGAACTTCCCATATCAACAATACTAGGTTAGGTGTCTCTTATATTCTCCTTCTTCATGGAAACCAACACGCTACCCTCTAAATAACTATAAACTTTCCAAACAGAACAACAAAACAAACTACTGAGCTGGGAGGATATGGTATATTACTCAGCACTCCATTTTTAATTCTGCGTTCAAAGCACTTTTTTTTTTTTCTTCTTCTTAATTTGCTCTGTATAAGCTATGCTTAAGCTTTTTCTCCCTCCTGCAGAATGGAAATATTTACAACAATGTATCCAGTCACTACAAAGCAATTTAGTTGTCTCATGGAATCCATCATGACGGGATTTTTACCTGTTCTTGATTAGTCCATGACCACGCCCCCACTTCCCCAAACTGTTTTTTCACCAATTGTCTGATGAATCCAACATGAGGTGCCTGCTACACAGCTGTGCACTGATTTATGCATAACTGTGTATCTCATTTGGCTCCTTCTGGTGGAATTATTTTCTCTTACCTCCAATATCAGAGGAGACCCTATCCCAGATTCTCTTTCTGCTCTTTCTACCAGTACATTCCTAATATGCACAGAGCTAGAGTTTGTCATATTTCCAAATTGGCCTACCCACTCCTAATTATTTAAAAATACTCTGTACTTTGAAACATGACATTTTACTGAATTATGAACCTTACGAAACAGATGCTAAGAAAACATCTGATATTAAAATACATATTTTTCAATACTGTATTATGATCTTCTGGGAAACAAATTTATAAGGATCATCTGGTTGCAAAATGTGATTTTTAGGATTGGAACACTGAAAGCATTTAGCATATTTTTGGTATATGCACTATAAAAATTAACATCAAGAGAGTTCTCAGGACATGCTGAATGTCATAAAATCAATCAGGGCTATATGGTGCCTAAAAAGCTACACTAAAAATGCCCAAATTGTTCCTGATACTAAAAGTGACACTGTGGAAACAATAATTTTAAAATAGCATTCATTATTATAAACCAATACTAATCATTGGCACATTCACTGTTGCTCTTCAACTCCTAGAATCTTACAAATTACTCCAACTGTTAAAACTTTACCAGTTTCTGAGTTACCTCTTCCATGTAGTGTTGCAGTTTACAGGTGTTAACTACTTTTGATTCCTTTATTAAATACCTTTAAACACGTTAAAAGGGATTATCCAATGAACTTGGACGCCACTAAGTTAACTTTAACATCATCATAACCAAGAGAAGCACAATTCGGGGCTTCCCTGGTGGCGCAGTGGTTAAGAATCTGCCTGCCAATGCGGGGGACACGGGTTCGAGCCCTGGTCTGGGAAGATCCCACATGCCGTGGAGCAACTAAGCCCATGAGCCACAACTACTGAGCCAGCGCGTCTGGAGCCTGTGCTCCGCAACGGGAGAGGCCGCGACAGTGAGAGGCCCGCGCACCGCGATGAAGAGTGGCCCCCGCTCGCCGCAACTGGAGAAAGCCCTCGCACAGAAACAAAGACCCAACACAGCCATAAATAAATAAATAAATAAATAAATTTATTTAAAAAAAAAAAAAAAGAGAAGCAAAATTCATTTGGGCATTTTACAACTGTAAAATAAATGAAAAAAGTGTTTTTCAAGTCCCAGTGGTGAGGATGAGGTGCTGTCTGGCAGACAGGAATACAACTAAAACCAGTCAGTAACAAGAAGAAGCAAGTGGCGATCCTAGTAAAAATCTTCTTAGATCATAGAGCCATGATAAACTTTACAAGTCCAAGCCAAAAGGCCACTATTCATACCTATTTTGTTATTGCTTTCTTTAAATAAAATCAGTGTTACTACTGGTCAAAAGCCAATTCAGTGAAACAATCAGTGAAAATCCAAAGTAGATACCATTTATAATTTTGTGAAAGAAAGGAAACTGATGCAAATATATTAAAAGTCATATACATTTCTATCAGCTTTTAAAAAATCAATTGTTCAAAGAAAAAAGAAAAGGGAAGAAGGGATGGAGGGAGGGAAGAAGGAAGGAAGGAAGGAAGGAAAGAAGGGAGGGAGGGAGGAAGGGAGGGAGGGAGGAAGGAAGGAAAACATTTAGCGATCAAATCTTTCTATAACACATATTCATACAGACACATTTTGAGGTTTATCCACAAAGGCCAGTTTAATAGTTGACCTTCTGCAGTGCTAAACATCTCTAAACCTCAGACTCCTTTGCTATAAAATAGCCAAAATAGCCAAAAATAATAACTTCAGCTTATAAACTATATATATCTGATAAATATCTTTACATAGCATACCAAGAAGTCTCTAAATGTGAAAAAAAATGATAAAAAGAAAAAGTTATCATTTTTTTCTTTACTGAGGAAAAATATGTATCCACTTCTGCAGTGTATGTACAACCTTCATATAGAAACAAGTAACAAAATTATATAAATAAACCAGCTGAATACTTTTCAGGATTACTGGTCCTTTGGTCTATTTTTAATATTAAAAAATGTAGTTTTGTGTTCTAGTTGACATTTAATACACATTCAGTCCTTAAACCAAACATGAAATTTGTCATTTAAAAATGTGTTTGTTGACAAGTTATGCCTTTTTGAAAATTAATTGAGTTAATTAAACAGCTTGTGACACTTAAGTGAGAAAATAAGAGATTCTGCCTACATATAATCTGATCTTTGTAATGAAATGTTTAACAGTATATGATATAAAATAATTTTTCCTGTCTCACACATAATCATACATTATTATTAACATTCCAAAGCAGAGTTTGCCAGACATTTACCCACACTGCATGAACACTGGTAGATGCTGTCTGAGACAGTCACTGTTTTTCATGTGGTACATAACTAACTTTGAGAATTAGACTACTGAACTCATATATTAACTATCCCCAACCAATGGAAAGTAAAAAGAGTTATCTTCAATTTGTTGCATCTTAGAAAACTATCACTACTCAAATGATTCTCTAGCCAAGTAATGACTACTTTCCATCTACTGCTCATATGCAGATGTTTCTTAGGACCTAAGAATTTGACCCCAAGATATTGATATTTTTATCAAAGGTCATATGCAGGAAATAGCAACTAGATTGATTGCTTTTTTTTATTACTTTTCTTGTAAGAAAATAAATAGATTACATAAATATCAAGTGAAAAATTTAGAGTTCCAGAAATTTTTAAGGTAAAAACATAACATGCTAAGGTTAGAAGAGTAATTAACACCAAAAAAAACCCAAGCTGTTACATCATCCTTTACTGTGACAGCACAAGGCAATCCCACACTGACCAGGGACATTGTTTATGGAAATATTTAATTACTAGCCCCATACTTCCAATACATAAACTATTACTCTAAAGTCTACCTCTCCACAAGTCTCAATGTTTCTGTTACTCTCATCTAGAACAATGTCAAGGAGTTAGTAGAAACTCAATAAATATTTGTTGAGTGAAAAGAAAAAAGAATGAATATAATGAACAAACTTCTGACAGTCATACTGTTCTTCAAGAGTTATTCGAAAACGCTAATATTTTAATTGCAAAGACCTAGATTTGAGGCAAGAATTTTATGGCCTTAGAAACCACTCTCCATGACATTGGCATTGCCCCTGAACACTGCTTCTCCTACATCATGCTCCTAGTGAAGAATCACTGTCTCAGGCATGTTACATCCTGCAACTCCTACACTGAGGTAGGGAGACAATGTTATAGGGATTTTTCCTGGTTTCTGAGTCTTGTTAGCATTCTAGGAGAGAGTTCAGCCTTGCCTGTGGGTTATCTCCTATCTCATTTAATAATATCAATCATTTATTGAGCAGCTATCCCAAACCAAGAACTGTCATAGTATAGTGACCATATAGATACGGTCACTAACAGTAAAAGAAGCTGGCCTCAAAGTGATTGAGTAACATTGTCCAAAGTCACAGAATTACTTGTAAATAGTGGAAAAAGATTTCAAACTCACCTCTGTTTCATTTCAAAGCTAGGGTTTATCCTACTTATGTCATGCTGCATTTTACTTATTTCCTAATTAAATATATTGATACAAAGAGGGAAAAATATTTTGGCTTCCAAAATACAGCACACACGGAAATGTATCTGTATAGTCATACTAAATGTCAGAAGACAAAGAAGTGAAAAATAATTTTGAGTTATATTAATAGTCAAATATTATAACTATACATACATATACACACATATATAAATATTATGATGGTCATTATTTTCTGTCAACCTGGCTAAAGTACAGTCCCTAGTTATTCAATAAACACTAATCTAGGCACTGTTACTAAGGTATTTCATAGATATGATTAAAGTTCATAATCAGTTGACTAGGTAAAATTATCCTACATCATCTGGCTAGGCCTGATTCAATCAGTTGAAAGGCCTTTAGAGCAGAGCTGAGGATTCCACAAAAAGGTAGGTATTCCACTTATGGACCGCAACTTTAACTGAACCTGAGCGTTCCAAGTTCCTGCCCTTCCTGATGGTCTGCACTAAGGATTTCAGACTTGACTAGCCAGCCTTCACATCATACAAGTCACTTCTCTTAATATATTTCTCCTACTGGTTCTGTTTCCCTGGTTGAACCCTAACTGATATAGCTAGCTAGCTAGCTATATAGATAGATGGATAATCTTCTCAAAATACCTTAATTCTTAATCTTGACTTTGTGGTAATTTACTTAAAATCACCGATAGCACTATGGCAGAGACTAGCTAGCTGGTCACCAAACATATTTCTTCTTTCTCTTGGACATACATATAGACAATATTTCCCAGAATCATTTATAGTTAGGTGTGGCCATGTGGCTGAGTTCTGGCCAATGGAATGTTGAGTAGAAGTGACAAACACTATTTCCAGGTTTGCCTATACAACATAACATTTGCAATCCCCCATGCCTTTTCCCCTCCTGTGGTAGTTTTAGTAGTCAGATGTTGAAGATTACTGAACCAATAGATAGAGGGAAAATGGATTATTGAATCAGTGTTTTCACAAACACTGCCTGTCACTCAGGACTGCTTGTTTGGGACTTTTCATTAGCAAATATTAAACTTACTTTGTATTACACATTGACATGTAAACACTGCTCTATTTAAAATAGATAACCAACAAGGACTTACTTTATAGCACAGGGAACTCTGCTCAATACTCTATAATAACCTAAATGGGAGAAGAATTTGAAAAAGAATAGATACACATATATGTATAACTGAATCACTTTGTTGTATACCTGAAACTAACACAACATTGTTAATCAACTATACTCCAATATAAAATAAAAATTTTTTTAAACTTACATTTTATTAAATTACTGAAATTGTTGTATTAGTGTTTTACATAAATTCTAGTACCTTAACTAGCATGAGCACTTTCCATTTTTTCCATAATATATATATTCCAGTTTATTACCAACAAAAGCTTGAAATGTCCATCACTATTGCTTCTTCTCTTGGCTGAATAGCATAGAGATAAAGTCAATGACTTTCACTCTATTTCATTACTTAACAAAAATGTCAATAATTCCCAAAGAACAAAAACACTCTGAAATGTAGCAGAGACAAAAATATTCAAATTATCTAGATCATTGAAAATATATTATTTTATTCTACAGAATTACTTCTAAAGCATTTTTTTAATTAAAAAGCTTATGCCATAAAAAGCTAAGAAAAATAATACAACACACTTCAGATAGTTATGATGTTAAGTGTGTCTGTTTGCTGTCCTCATGCATTTCAACTTAATAAACCAAGATCTTTTGTGCCTCAAAAGGAATTAGAGATTTGCTAGTGGTTAAAAAGAAAAAGTAATACATTATGTATTTTAATTTTAAAAAGTGCACTTCACAAAAAATTTAAAGCTGTTCATATCTCTGACCTACCTGGCACGTGTATTCTGACAATAGCAATGCTATTTCTGCTGTGGCCCTGCCACCTCGTGTTCTCTTCCTAAGCACACAAGCAATTTTACCTCTTTTTTTTTTTTTTTTTTAGTACAGTGAGACATGTTATGAGAGCTCATGTGTGAAAGATTTCAGATATTTTGCTTTAATAAAAAGAAAACTCAAATTCACCCCTTGCCTTTGGCTGCATCTCTGTATGCACAAAGAAGTGGAAATTTAATGCAAGTGTCAAGACCCACATAATCCTGTTATTGAGGGGAAAAAATTAAAGATGAAATGATCCGGATTTGCTGTGCATACTGGGCACATTTTTCGGATAATTCTTCAACTCTCTACTTTTACTGGCTCCCATTGTTTTACTGTGTAGTCTTTACAAAGTGCCTAGAAACTCAGGAGATAAGTTAACTCAGCACTCTTAAGATCTCTGACTCCAGACAATGTACTTTGGTGGAAAGCCAGGTTTTAAGTCCTTCGGGGAGGCTTTAGGGATAAAATGATAGAAGATGAGACAGAAAAAAGAGCATTATAATCACTCATACAAAAAAGAGAGAGATGAGGAGGAGGAGGAATATTGGCTCTGATGAAAAAAGGTGGATTCAATCAAATGTGTTCATAACCACAGTGAGGGAAAATGAGCTCAATTAGAGAGAATACAATTGGTCCTATAGATGACAAGTGTTGATTTGAAGAAAACATTCTTAACATATATCATTTATTAATAAATAGTATATTGAAAAATTGATAAAAAGAAGAGAATTCCATCAGGCAGTTTTATAACCACCTGTTAGAGATAAATTCCAAAAATTTAATGTAGCTATAAAAAAGATCAATTGATTTTTAAATATATAATTGATGTTGGAAGATTCAGTGTTCACTGATCTAAAACATATCCACATACATCTCTACAACATAACTATAAACCTTGATAGCAAATACAAATACTTTAACTGTCACGTACAATTTAATCTCAGCAAAATAAACATATTATTAACTCGGAAGAACTGTATCTCTCTACAAGAGAATCTGCAAACTAGCTAAATGCCAAACTTAGATTAAAAACATATTTTTGTACCTTGTTGGTAACCCAGAGTAAATATGTTTCCCATAACCCATCAGTATTTAATTAACATATGATAACTGTCCTATTAAACCTAAATTAAATCCTTAATGGAAAGGTAGTTTAAAATGCAACTGCAGCTTCTTTTCATGTAAATTATAACTACTCACAAAGACCAAAAACAAATCTCAAATGCAAACTATCTGAAGTGATTATATATATAGCTCGATTTAGGAGAATGGAAACTCAGAAACCAAAAGAAAGCAAAACTTGGAGGGAGGGAATTTGACACGCATCAATAATTTCTTTTTTCTTTTTAAAATTTTTCTTCTTTTATTTTAAAATTTTGCTATGAATTCAACTGTATTCATTCAGCTATCCAAATATAATTTGGGATCTAAAATAGTTTATATGCTTTCCTCCTGCCTAGCAACCCAACTGCTTTTGACTGCCTCCCAGAAAATGTGCCATTTTTCCTTCTGTTTATTTCTCCAGTATATCAGCATTCATCTGTTAAGCCTGCTTTAATGGAAGTCTTTCAGTATGCCATGCAACGTTCTGCTGGGGGAAGGAAGGTTTCTGCCTGACAATCATGTGTGTAGTAGACCAAGGATGAGGGCTTGCAGCAAGAACCAAACATTAGGACCGTCTCTTGTCTGGGAACGCTGAGAATGTTTATAGAATATTCTGTGTTAGGAAATGTCTGCATGAAGGAAAGTTCCCAATAAAGTTTGTTTGGAATTAGTTATAACCTCCCTGTTTGAGGATATTGCACGATTTGAGGATGACATCAGGTAGGAATAAAAGACAGAAATAAGACCAAGAATGTGTTTTACTTTCTTTTTAGGCAGCCAAGAATAACTTGCTCTGCATGATCATGGAACCACTTCAGTAAAATGTTTAAATCTCAGGATTCTATGCATAATAAACCCACAGGAGCATTTAAGCCCTGAACAACATCCTTTTCTTAATCCAACCACATAAATCACTACTCTACAAAGCATAGATTATGTGTACCTGAAAAATATGTTCAAACAAGTATTAACAGGTATGATACACTACATAACATTTACTCTTTTGAATGGGCTTGATAAGAATAACCTGGGTACTAGAAACCCTCATATAATATCAGAACCCTATCATTGACATCATCCTGTACCACAGAATCTAATAAGCAGAACTGAATGGTTTGCACAGTATGTCTTCTTTGATATTGTTGTTGGAAACGGCTTTAAACCAGTAAAGTGACAAGAAAACCAACAGGAATTAACAAACTATTTCAAAACTAGTTAATTCATTGTTTATAAGGCCACCACTCGATAGAGAATGAAACCAATTATTTGACCAGTGCAATGTGACACGGGTGGTTAAAACGGTCCTACAACAGTAACATGTGTACTTCTACATCCTCATTACTCAAAGGATCTCATCAGGTCTATTGAAGAAATGTACCAGGCCAACATATACTATGAGAATTAGACAGAATTCAACAAACACTTTAGTTGAAGCCAATTCTTACCTTTCAGACAACTAAACCAGAGTACAGTAAGCTGAAGTATGATTTGAGGTAAAATCAGCAGATTTCTTGCCATGATGTAGCCCAAGCCCACTATACACAGAACGTAATGATACTAGAGTACCGAAAATTTCACAGGACTCATGCCTCCTTCATGAGAAGGCATTGTTTAGAAGAAGGTTACACCTTATTCATCCAGTCAAACACTGAGTTTCAGAGAAATGGGATAAATAAGACCAAGGTCAGGAAAGATCATAAATTTCTCAAACACAGTGAGTTAGCCATTAGGAACCACACAAAAATCCTTGGCCATCTAAGAGACTGCAAGAGAACTCTGATTGCCTTGTAGGAAGAAATATTGAAAGCGCAGAGGGAACTATGGAAAGGACAAAGGTAGCCCAAAGAAAGCTTGCTCCCTCCTAATTTGGGCTAGGCCCATCCTATTCCAGACCAATCTAGTTTTAGGTTATTCCTTGCCTCTTCCATTACTCTTTAAATTATTTTTGCCAAAATTGCCTCAATCTTGCCCTGTCTCTTATAAAGATGAAGGATGAAATGAATAGATGTCAAAGTATTTTCAGCTGTTTAGAATGAAGACTCTCAATAAAGAGCATTATTTTTGGTGTTGCTGTTATAATTCTACTGATTCTTTTAAGATTATCTTGAACGTATTAATCTAATTATAGATCACAGAGGGAAAAAAGTGTCATGGGTTGGATAGCTTCTTCATGCTCAAGTCAATCTTTGTACATTTCAAAATCAATATAAGTCTTTCAGGGATATATATATATATGTATAGCTGATTCACTTTGTTATAAAGCAGAAATAACACACCATTGTATAGCAATTATACTCCAATAAAGATGTTAAAAAAAAAGAAGGTCACGTCCTTAAGTCAGCCACGATATCCTGGCTGGAAAGTCACATACTAAGCCTGATTTCTGTTTCTTTTTTTTAAATACTAGAATGTCAATTTATTAATAAAAATACAACTGTTAGACAATCCAGTTAGCCTAACTACTGCATTCTCCTTTCTCCCTGTAGTTCTGAGACTAAGCCTAATTTCTGGAGCTTACTCCATGCTTTGCCCCTGAAGGTGTGACCCATACATAATTTTTCTCTCTGATTATAGCTTAACACAAAGATTTCCAGGTCTACTCTGTGTTTGGGAACCATCATATTTCCCTGAGCAAATATATGTGCTTGTATCCCCATTGTTCCCATAACCATAGACTAGAAAAACACAAAAATGTAAGAAAGACTTCAATCCAGATGACTACACTGAAAACCAGGACAGTCCATCTCTCCATTCATACAGCCCCAACTGCTCACTCTGCCAGGTCTTGGAGAGAATTTCCCCACAGTAAGGAGCCAGTCCCCCATCCCCTCACACCCACCCAAACCAGCACAGACTTCACAGAGCAATACTTAAAAGACTCATTCCATCCTTAGATTACTCCATTGTCTAAAATGCCCTCTCCCCAATCCACAAAACAAAACAAAAAACTTACAGTAAGAAATAGAAAAAAGAATCAGACTATATTCATCCAATTCACTCTAATTTTGTTCCTGAGAATACATGGGGTCTTAGAGGAGAACATTCATGTCGTTAACCATTACTCAAGCACATTCACAACTTCCCCTTTACTCTTTCTGCAGTTCACAGGCTTGGTTTCTTAAACATGGCATTAGAAAACCTTTACAACTAAAAGCGAATTTCTTTACAAAGCTGTATGCTCCATCCATAAAAATTATATTGCTTCTCAAAGAGCAGCCACAGTAACTCCCAAGAAGGACAGAGACCAACCCCATTTCTTGAATGTGGTGGTGGTTCTCTTAATTACTTGTTATCTGATTGAGATGTTTGTTGTTGTTTTTAGATGAAGAGTCTGTATTATGCCTGTAGACCAAAATCTTGATTCTTTATCCATTAAATATGCCCAGATGTATATTTTTTTAAAAGTGAAGAGATTCTAAGCTAAAGAGACATTAAAGCTTTGTTTGTTTTCACTTTTAGAGAAGATGAGAAATGGCTGGAATCTAAGGATTACAAGAAAAGAAGGAAAAATATGATGGTTAAATGAAAAGGAAGACAGAACTAGAGATATTTTTTGGAAAGAAATGTTAGGAGACCTCACACAAAAGTGGTAAAATAATTAAAAAAAAAGAAAAGGCATTTTCTCCCATTCTCATCCATCCAAGCATTGTGTCTAGTTAAAAATTGTTGATCATTATAACCAAAATATAGCAAGGTCTGAAACACAGTCTATTAGACCATTGAAAATGAAGCAGATGCAATTCTACTCTCAATACAAAATACATTTCCAAATAATCACCTAACACCCTATCTAATATCTCACAGCCCTCTTTGGTAGCCGAAAAGACCAGTCATAGAATAGAGACATTATATCTTGAATAAAGGAATTCTATGCACTTCAAAAGTGAAATCAGTAATTTATATTCAATTTGATTGCTCCTCTAGCTTACAATATGACCCCAGCAAATACTCCTTTAAAAAAGAAACTCTTTTACAAGATTACACCCAAGACTTTCATATTATTTGATTTTAAAAGAACTTTCTTCTATTATTTAAACAACACATGAGGAAAGAATTCAATGTGATGGAAAGACATTTGGCTTGACTATTCACAGTCACAGTGAAAATTTTTTTAGCTTCTTCATGATTCTATGTCAGTGGTACTCAAAGAACCTGTAACACAAGGAGAGAGTCCCATCAGACCAAGAGATTTCTAGCTAAACACCAGCTACATTATACTCATCCAAAAAGAAGAAGGTGGGAAATAATTTTAATCATTATGGCACTAGCACTTACCCAAATGCTTGGAATTAGTTAGCTGCTCAATAAATATGGAAAGAAGAAAAGAAAGAAAGGAGGAGGGAGAGAGGAAGAAAGGAAAGGAGGGTAAGAAATGGAATAATTTGACCCAACGAAGAATTCAGCAACTCATTTATTTCAAGCTGTTTGGAGCATAAACACACGATAGGATAAAGATAATTGACAGAATAAAGTACTTTGCTTTTTGCTTCACAGTAAAACATTCATATTTGCTCAAATAAAATTGTGCTCTACTTCTTTCTTTACATCTTGGTCATTAGCCATTGAATGGACATTAACTGTACTAAAAAATAAAACCTATGCAATTAACTTAAATTTTGTCTGTGGCAGATCCTTATTGTGGGAATTCCAATCTACCATTTTCTCCCCTAAGCTTTTTTATACTATTACTAAAAGTCAGAATATACTATTTGAGTATGGTTTCTATTTGTTAGGATAATTTAAATTTTTATCCTGTGATTATGATTTCTACATGTGTCCAAACCAAGGAAGTAATGTGCATGCATCAGCAGCACCTAGAAATTGCAAGCAAATAAAGGATTTGCATAGTAAGTTCGTTTCCTTGTGATTCTGCTCTGCATTCTATTTTTGTGTGCTGTATTGAAAATAGATGCTGGTATCTAAAATGTGGGTTCTTTCCTTTTTCACCAAATCTTAAATTTACTCACCTGAATAATGTGAATAAGTATAAAAGAACACTTTATGTGATACCAGTCTTCTAACCATTAGTCTTCTTTAGAACCCCAGAGATAAATTTAAATTATATTTTCAGGAAATCAATCCCATAGGTTTTGGATTTCCTCCTACTCATTGCTCTTACTACCACCATATCCAAATTCTAACAGATTCTTTTTTTCACAATAGACAATTCTCCTTTTGTGAGACTGACCAGCAATAGCAAATCACCAAGTCACTTTCCCACAGTCACTTGGAGCTCCTTGCTTTTCACTGACAGACTAATTAACATGAGCCAGTATGTTACGTGCATCGTATTTAATGATGATACTTTGGGCTATCCAATCTTCTTTCATGTTAACACTAAACACTATTCCATAATTGCAATTTATTCTTTTAGAGAGAGCTTCGCCCAAAGCAGTTTGACACAATGAGAAAAACTCACTCTCCTAATCGTAAAGGCACTAGTGAAATGTGAGGATCAATATTTCTCATCCTTCAAAAAGTATCCGTCAATGAATAAAACCAAAAGTATACTGAATATTTTTATTCAACACTTACACTTATCAAATAAGGCCCTTATCATCTAAATAACCAGGATCTTGAGTTTCCTTGTGTTTTGGGGGGTTGCTATCAAATGCTGAATTCATGCCAAATTTCCCTCTGGTCTCTCTTGTTCACAACTTCAGTACAGGCAAAGAAGCAACCACATTTGTTCTGCTTTATCGTAGATGGTAGTCCAACCAAAAAAATAATTGAATATATCTGTTTCCTGTTTCACAAAGCTGGCATTTTGCTTTCAGCACTCTTCACTGCATTAACGCCTCTCTCAATTAGGCAGTGAGAGGAGAGGGGAAAATGCACATACTGCACTCTGGCATTTCAACAGCAGTGTCTCTAGTCAATTCCAGCAGAGCATCTTGCCTTCTGATTTAATCCCTCTTGTCAGTTGCTCATCATAAACTGTGTAAGTATGTTGCATATATTTTACAATTCACAATTCTCAATTCTGCAGTGGGAAGGAGAATGTGTCTACTGATGCATAATGCATGAGCAAAGCTTGAGAACAATCTGCATGCCTTTAAAATTTTATTTGAAATCAGATGATTTATGTTCACCCTAATTGTCAAGATAATAATAACTGATAAATTACATATATATATAAATAAATGGAGAGAGAGAGGAAGAAAATAAGAGAAAGAGAGGAAGAAAGAGAGGGAGAAAGAGAGAGAGATAGGGAGGGAGAGAGAGAGAGAGGGAAACGGAGAGAGAGAAGAGAAAAAGGTTAGTCATCTCTAAGTTTACCTAATGATAACTAAGCTCATCATAAAATGAAAACATGAGCAACAGATTTGTAAATCCCACACTTAGGATTCCCCACTGTATCTGAGAAAAATCAATCTTGCATGAGCAAATACAACTCAGTACTACAGAGCTGAGGATGAAAAATGGCATTCCTTTCTTTACATGAAATCATTTCTCCATCAGAGTGGCAATGAGACTAAAGACTTGAGATAATTGCCCTTCAATATGAAATCTATTTTGAGTCTACTACTCGTCTTTCTGTTACAAAAATTAAAAGTGAACAGAAACCTAAGATTCTCTGCACAAACTCATGTTGAGGGCCTATACTTCCTGCCATTTAATCTCCATTCTCACTTTTTGCGTCTCTCACCATGCCCCTTATGTCTAACTTTTATCATGAGCTTTAACCCATTGTTCTTTCACTTCCAATTAAAACTTTGTTCTTTCCCTTCCCACTTAAACTTCTGTTTTATTTCCAATCCTCCCCATTTTCATTTTTCTCTGCCTTTCTACACAGAAAAATGAAAAAAACTATTAGTTCATGGCATTCTGCATTAGGAGACAACAGCTGAATCCTAGTTGTCATCTTTCTTCATATATTTCCTTAAGTGTTATGTGAGGATTTATACTAAAAAGTTACTTCTTAACTCTATAGTGTAAGCCATTTATAAAAATAGATTCTTTATGAAATAAACTCAAATTTAACTAACCTCACATCTTCTAGCTGTGAGAAGCCAAAATTCAAAAGCAAGAAAAACTTTCCTGTATTAATGAGAAAGGATATCTTCTTAGCAAAACCCACCACCCAGCACATGAGGCAGTGGAAGTAAAGAGATGTTTTGCATACTGCAACTCCAGGCATTTTCATGTGCCTTAGTGGAAGTGAAGTAATTTGAATACAAAAACAAAAGATATGACATTGTCTCTGTTATCTAGAAGCCAACAATTCAGTGAGGAGATAAAATACATAATCAATATAAATAGAGACAATAATTGTGAAAAGAGACTTAGAATGAGAGATTGCAAGATGGAGATGGAGGGAAAATAAACCCTGCGCTGTGACTGTACTGATAGGTAAAAGAAATAAGAAGAAAATACATCAAATCTCCCTCTATCTTCCACCAAGAAAAAGGTGTCAGGCAGAACTGGAGCCCTATCAAACCCAGAAAATGGAAAACTTCATAAGTGTTCTCCTTGTTTGACACTTAGTTAAGCACTATAGTGGGTATTGGCTTCTTCATTAATTCCACAGGTGTTTGTGTCTAGGCAGGCACTGTCCTAGGAACCGGGAGCCTACATAGCATTTGCCTCAAGTTGTTTTCAGACTCTTAGGGAAGATGAACACCTAAAGAGACAATTATAATATAAATGCTCAGTTCTATATAAGCAGAGACTGTGTGGGAGAATGTAAGAGGCCCCGTAAACCTCCATGAAGTTTAGGGAAGTCTTCTCTGAAGAGGAAGGGAGAGGAAACTGAGGGACAGCAAGGACAAAACAAAGACCTTCCAAAGGATCTGGGGCATTAGAACAGTTATGAACTGATGTCCGAAGTGCCATCCCTTTTGCCTGCCTTCTCTCCCTTCTCTTCTCTTCTCTTCTCCTCCTCCCCCACTTCCTTCTCTCTCTCTCCCTACCCTCCACACACTACTCAACCCCTCTCTTTCAGCCCATTTTATTCTCTTTCTGATTACAAAACACCAAAGTAGGTGGCAAGGATCCCAGCTTTGGCCGTAACGTTGCCCTGTGGTGGTATTCAAGTGTGTCTTGGCTGGTATGATGGTTTGGTGGGGACACCTTCCAGGAGATTATTTATGTGATAGTTTTGGAGTGAGTAAAGGAAAACTTGGGGAAAGACAAAATTTTGTGCGTCATGGATATTGGTAACCTCACCAAGTCTCTTGGACCCCTATCTGAGTCCAAGAGAGGGAAAAACTGTAAGTCAAAACTCAAGGAGCATTTTCCAGAAAACCTCTGACACTCAGAAGTGCACAAGAAGTACCACTCTGGTGCCCACCTAACAACCAGAAGACACTTCAGTTACTCAAGGACAAGGATATTAATCAATACATACACTGTAGCTTCTTCAAAAATGAAGAACATTTTAAAGGGTTATTTATATTATCGTATTCCGGCAGAATTTTGCAAAACAAGGGCCTTTTCCACCTGATGGATACTCTCTCTCCCGTGACATTTCTACAGCAAGGTTTCTCAACCTCTGCATTATTGGACCAGATAATTCTTTGTTGTGGGTGCCGTGCTGTGCATTGTAGGATGCTACTAAACATTCTACAGAGACTGCCCCCACTAAGATGTCAGTAGTATCTAGTCATGACAATCAAAAATGTCTCCAGACATTGCCAAACGCCTCTGGAGGACAAAATCATCCCAATTGAGTACCACTGTTCTACAGTAATGTGTAGTCATTTGGTACTTTGATGTCTGCTGTCCTGTGTCACTGACTGATTTTCCATGTATCTATCTCTCTGATAAGCTACCAGTGAAGATCACATAGTAGGCACTCAATAAATACTCATTGATTGAAATGAATAAACCTTCACAGCAATGCATGTTTTTCCTTTTCCTAAATTCTTTAAAGTTGAGGCAACCACACACTTTCCCACCTGGACCTCCCTGTGTGAGCAAACAGAACAAGCTAACAACCAAAGGCAGAATTTGGTTCCAAGAAAGAAAATGTGTAGAATGGAGTATTTATTAAGAACAATCCAATCTGAGAAACATCCTTAAAGATAATTTATCTTCCCTTCAGTTGCATCCATTTTCCTCTAGGGAAGCTTTAAAACTGTGTATAAATGTTTGTAAACTCTTGCTTTCTCCATGGTTACAAACTATGAGATCCTATTTATTTATACAGAGAGGTCAAGACTGAGGCTATTACCAACCAGAGACACACTAAGATAATGGTACTCTACCGATATTATTTTGGGCAAATATTTGTCAAAAATATAAATTGAAGCTCCCTTAAATGAGTCAGACCTTATATTTCCTTCCTACAACTCTAAAATCTAAAAAATGTCTTAAAGGAGGAGAAAAACCACAGGCAAAATAACTATGACAATATGAATCTGGGCAGAATAGGAAGTGAATCATGGGCAAAAAGGAATACAAACATCAGGGAATGAGATACTCTGAATGGTATGTAGCATCTGAGAAGAAAAGTCAAGCTTTGAAACCTGCTACTCTACAAATCAAGGTCTGACAAATGACACAATAAAGGAGGCTGGTATCATGTCCGTTGACTACGTCTATTGCCCAAATGTTTTGCATTTGAAGGTCTTGAGGCATTTATGAGAAGCTGAATGAACTTTCATGGTCGGCTCAGAAATGTCAGTGTCTTGAGGCCAGAATGCTTTCAACCTCATCATTTCCTAACTTGAAGACAGGAAACTGGAAAAGCTTCATGAAGTGTAGGGGAGACAGATTTCATGTTTAAATGTAACAGTATGTTTCTCAAAATATTTAAACGAGCTAGGGAATAAATCTCTTAACTAGAAAGTTAATAAACCAAATGCATGTGTTTTAGCCATCTCGAAATCTACTGTAGTATTTTCCTTAAATACTTCATGGCTTTAAAAGGCGAGAAAACCAAAAAATAAAAGAATTTTCTCTTTTTTTCCCTCTCACTCACACATGGTAGAAATTTCCAGAGGGAGAGAAAAAAGAAAGGGGACCTCACATTTACTGAGCATTTATTGCATCCTTCAAAAGTACCATTTCATTTAATCAGAATAATCCTGTGAAATAAGTACTGATAATCACATTATACAGATGAAGAAACTGATGCTCAATCTACACAGCTAGCAAGTACCAGAATTTGAACCCAAAAAGTCTATGCTATATCCCTATTCTAATCTCTAAGTTACTTTTAAAAAAATGCAAAAAAAATTTTCCTGATTTTTTTCTCAAAGAAGCCCAAAGTAGAAAACAAACAAAAACAAAAAAACCACCACTGTGTTAGAATTCAAAGAAGAGAGAATTTCATTTTCTTTTTAAGTGTGGCCTACAAAAACAACACTTTGTCAATATATTACATTCCTTCTCATATTCTACTCAATTTAACTCAGGTTAAGGTAACAAATATATATATAATTTTATATTAAATTATCATTTAACAGTGAAATAGAAAATAAAACACGTAACTGATCTCAGATGTAACTAAATGTAATAACTTCTGGCAAAAGTATGCATAGAATTTACTACAGTTTCAGAGGGTTTATTTTTAGCCTAATAACCACAGTTTAGGGAATGTTTCTGAAGTACAAATCAAGATATATTTTTCCCATTTTGCCTAATTATTTTTTGACTTTGAGGCTATCATGATGATACTTAGAAAAGAAAAAAAGATTGTACAAATTCTTCTGTGTTGAAATTCAAAGTGTTGTACACAATTTTCCTATTAGATATCCCATGACTATTCATATTGATGGGTTGATAGGTCTATGTAATTGATGTAAAGTATACCTGACATGTGTGGAGAAAAGAAAAAGGCAAGTTGTCCTATTCCAGTAGGAAAAGGAGTCATCCAATATCATTACTTCAAAAACATTGGCCCATACCCAGAATCTCCTTTCATATTCCAAGGTATAAAAGAGAAATCTCAAAGATGCTCTTTCCCATTCACTGAATGCCACTGCAGAAGGCTCCACTGGTTGGTGCTCTGCAGTGCTGAAACTCTCATTTGCTTTGGGAAAAAAAAAAGGGAAGAGGTGAAACATTTGCTACTGAAAGATTTTACTTAAAGTAAAATCATATGTTTCCCCCCACTGCTCATATTAATGTATGGTGCATTAAAATTTAGTCCCGTAAGTCTTCATTATTCAGGCATTTAATCATATGGAAAAAGTGGTAATTTAATTAAAACAAGAACATAGGTTAGATATCCCTTGGGATACAAACCTAGGAAAATGATCTAATCCATCGGGTTTCCATTGTGAAAATGTATTAATATTAGACCACAAGACCTCAGCAGAAAAAATGCTACTCATTTGCAAAGCAGTAATCTGATGCAGAAACAACTTGAGTTTAAGAAGCCAAAGCTACACCATTATTTCTGAGATGAGTGGAGAGTTTGTAAGAGACTGCTTCTCTGCTCTCACAGAGGTTAGGAAAATACTGCAGGAGATGCATTTTCAGAGATAAGAACTTTGCTTTGTTTAGAATATAATTGCCAACAGTTCACATTATGATAGTCTATTGAATGGACTACCAAGATGCAATGTCTTTTCAGAGCATGATATTTCATCTTTTAAAACATGTTACTATCTGTGTTTATGAGAAATAATATTTACCAGTGCTATATGAAAACAAAATTAATCTCATTTACACCCGAGTACCTCATTACCAAGACTATTACTGCTAATGTGGAGGTTCCCCTTTTCTAATTCCAAAGTCAAGTTTATTTCCATAGACTAGACAAATGCCATAATACCCTTAGTTCTGGGAACCTAAAAAAAAAAAGGTTAAAAAGATCAACTTTAGAATCACAAGATTCCATAATAAAAAAATATTTTTAAATTACCTCCTCTATCAATCTTGCTACAATGAATGAAATCCTCATATCATTCACTCCTTGCTGCTGAGTTCTGAAAGTACATGATACAATTTAAGACTATTGCCTAGTTGGGTTAATATAAATGTATTTTACCATCATCCAGACTACAATATCTTAGGCTGAACTATTTTAACAAACTGTATATCCCATGAAAGTTTGCAGTAGTGATGATAGCTTTTATTGAGTAAGAAGGACAAGAGAATTTTTCTGGCACATGGGGCACTGATTTGGATAAGAGTATCATAAAAGCCTAAGATAACATTTCTTGGACCATGTTCTATCCATCATGGACAGTTCTGGAGTAGAAATTTAGTAGGTTACCCAAAATTTCTCATGATTTCTGGATCTCACTTGATCCTGTACTATTTCTACTATAACTAAATACCAGTTAAACCAATATAAATGGGAGAAAGCACCCACGATATTAAAATAACTCCTCAAAACTTCACTTACTTTTGTGCCTTTCCTCACCAATCCAACCTTACTCTATCAGAGTAATGCCTCCAGTATTAAGAAAGGGTCTATCTTGTCCCAGATGGACCGAATTTCAGCATCTTCTGCACTTGGCCCACTACACGCATACCCAAGGGATCAGAAGAAATTTTAGAAGGGTGGCCAAAAAAAAAATAGGTGGAAACTAGAAGAAATGGAATCCAAGAATCCAAAGAAAGAAAAAGTTTCAGGAAGGATAGGTTGAACAAGAATATCAAAGTTCAAAAAGATAAAAACCAAAATATAATCATGACCTTGACGTGCCTGAGGAGCAACAGGTAGTTCAGGATGGTAGGAGCCAAGGATGCAAAAGAGAGAGTAGTAGAAACCTTATCTTTAAGTGGTAGGAAAAGTGCTAATGATGTAGGATTATGAACCCTTTCGAGGCAGAATAAGGAATAAGTGTGATGGGAATCCATTGCGAAGGGCAATCCATCTACATTTTTGAAAGCACTTTCTGACTTCCCTTTGGAGAAAAGACTGTAAAGGAAGAGTGAAAACAGTAAAATATTTTAGGAGGCTATTACATGGGTCTATTGAAAGGTGGTACTGGTTTGTACTAGGGTGGTAGAAGAGAAGGTAGTGAGAAATTATCAAATTAAGGGAATTTTTTTTTTAAAGTAAAGGCAGAAGAAGAGTAAGGGGAGGAGAGAAACTAAGGATAACTTGGTGATTTTTGGTCTTAGCAACTGGAAAAATAATAGTGTACTTTTATTATGGGGAATAATTTGGGAAATATCAGATTTAAGGAGGGTGATAGTGATAAAGAGTTATTTGTCAGAAATGTTATGTTTGAGATGTCTATTAGACACTGGGGTAAGGGTGTCAAGTAGTAAACTATATATACAAGTCTGGAAGTTAGGGGAAAGGTTAGGACTAAATATAAATATGAGTGTATATCATAATATACATGATATTTAAACAGTGGGAATTAGTGAGATCATCTGTAGAGCAATAGCAGGTAGAAAAGAAGGTGAGGACTAAGCAAGCAGTTCTAGGGCACTCCAACAGATAGAGGTCAGGAGAGGAAAAAAGCCTGCAAAGGAGAATGGAAGGGTCCAGCCAATGAGGAAGAAGAAATACAGGAGACTATATATCCATGAATCAAAGGAAAGAATTTTTTCAAGAGCTGCGTCAAATATAGCTGGAAGGTTAATGAACAGAGTGTTTAAGAAATTATTGAATTTTATGATATGAATTCACAGGTAAATGTAACAAGAACTTATTTAATGACACAATGGTAATAAAAAGTTGATATGAATGAATTAAAGCAATAATGGAGAGGAGGAAAGTTGATACAATAAGTGCTGTGGTGCTTTTGTACTGTGGTGACTTGAGTAATTTAGAACTAGGTTTTACAAAACCCATTCTCTGTATGGTTCTAGATTAGAGCTGGACAAAAGAGAAACTTGCATGCAGAATGAAGCAGTAACCATTACTCTCTGAAGGTTATCAGAGTTAGATGTAATGAGACACAGACACAGAATCTGGCAACCTATACCAGCTTGTCCTCACTCTCTTTTTTTTTTTCCCCCCACAGGTAGTTCTTCCTTACTGCAAGCCCTGCTGACCAACAGCAATCCCAGATCCACCACCAGGTCCAGAGGCAACAGCCTTCCATGGACTTCCCCTTTAGCTCTGCTTCATGGCCCCACTCTGGCAGTTAGACGTGTCTGGCTTTCCAGAAGTCTCTGACTTGTTCACCTACACCAGTGTTTCAGGAGAGTGTTTAGTGACTTTTCTATGATCCTCCAACTCCCCATTTTGTGGGCTTGTTTCCCAGCTTCTCCCCTCCCCATAATTCCTATAATTAATCCCTAGCATATAATACTCATTCTCTTCCTGAGTACAAGTATAAAATTGGTACAAGTATTAAACTTTTCAAGAAGTTTTGGTCTAAAGGGAAGGAAAGAAATATAAAACAGCTGGATGTAGGTGTAAAGTCAAGCACAAGTTCCTTTAATTTTTAAGATCAGAATTATGGCATATTGGTATACTAGTGGATTGATTCATTAAAAAGGAGAAATTGATGATACAAGACATAGGGGAGGTAATTCAGAAGTAAAATCCTTAAATAAGCACATAGGGATACAACAAAGGAATGGTCTTAAATAGATTCTGAAGCAGTTCATAATAGAAGGCTGTGAATATGAACACAAATACAGGGAAACTGATAAATTAAGGATAATAAATTAAGATGAGATTTGTGGTCTGATTTCTTTATTAGCTGAGAGTGAAGAATAAGAAATAGATGTTGAAGGTTTGACAAGGAGAAACTGTAAAATAAATGTTGAAGCATAGGAGAAAAGTTGACTAGGGAAATGTAGTTGAACAACTGGACAGAGCTGAGGGAAAGCTTGAAATCTGTGAATAATGAGAGCAGTCCACTGAGTTCTGTTTATTGGTTGGTTGAGTTTTTTTCAATATAACCATCTGTTGGTTACAGGTTTGGAGCAGAAAACTTGGGTTTATCCACGATAGGGGGTTGGTAAATTTAGATGATGGAGAAATGTAGGTGCATGCAAGGTAATGGTTTTAGTAATTGGCTCTAAGCATGGAAAAGGGGAAAATGAACACATGAGAAAGAGTACGATGGGGACAATAATATTAAATTTCTCAGTTAGGCATAAGAATTCATCCAGTGAGGATACTAGAGAATGTGAGTGAGCTCTAAAGTTACTAGAGTTAATAAAAAATGGGATGCTTGGCATTTATGTTTTGGAAGCATTGTACTCTTTGGTAGTAACAAGGTCTATGGTATGACCTTAAACAAGTGAATGAAAAGAAAGATTACTGGAAGAGATGTCTGTCAAGTCAAGGAACTGAGATGCATTGATATAGGGTAAACTATCCTTCGGGAAGTTAATCCTGCCAAATAGTGTCATTACAGAGGGGATAACAACAGGGCTGGGACTAGGGTAAAGGAAGCAAGGCACCCAGGGCTCAAAATTCAAGGAGGCATGCAATTGTAGGTATCGATCTCACACTTGCATTATATCAGTAATATTATAATTAAGACATTAAGAAGTGTGAAGAGTAAGAGAAAATGAGTACCATCCATTGAAAACAGAATCATGTAAGTTTTCATAATTAAAATTTATATTCCATATTGGACATAATTTTATAAAATCAGTAAGGATGCTGCTCATAAAAGTCAATGCTATTCATATAAAGAATACTCAATAAATCAGAGTTACGCCAGCATAACATAACTACATTGTTCACCTGTGGATCTGAAACACAGTCTCACTCCCTTTAACTATCTCTCATTGCTTACGGAGGGTTGAGTGGTTAACAGCTAAGTGTTAGGAGCTAAAGCCATTTTCTCTTTTACACAATATAGTAGAATTTTGATTTTGCTGTTTCCTATTCCCTGACCATAGATTTAGGAGTTGGCTTTAGATAACTACAGAACTAAAACTGACTCCATGAATTCTTTCTGATCCATGGCCATTCTCTTCCTTGAACCTTAAGAATCTCTAGGGACTTTCCTAACCTTACATGCTATCAAATACACATTTACCGTCTCACTTAAATTCATCATTGTATTTCTGACATATATATTAATCTGGGAAGAAAGGATAAATAAGGATATTCCACTGACACTGAAAAAAATTTGATAAGTATCAATCATGAGAAAAAATTACTAAAACAGAGGATTTGGTCTTAAAATGTGTTCAAATTCTCCTGAGAACAACAGACAGACAAATAAAATGATCATTATTTTAACTTTCCAACTGAAGAGAAAGTATTTTTATTTGTAAATACATCTACCTCATTCAGGCTTTTGTTTCTACCTAAATTCACACTGATGACTTCTGGTGTCCCATCAGATGTAATGCTAACCTGCACCGCTTTGAGAAAAATAATGTCATCTTTCAGCCCAATCTTCCATTTCAGAGCAATAATCATAAAAACCTCTTAATACCCTCAGTGTAACTTAAAACTATATAAACTTCAGTATATGTAATGAATGGTGATAATGCCTTTAGTAGTTAACCAAAAAAGACATTGTTCTCTACTTTTAAAAAAGACATAAAGATAGAATCTACTTTGCTGAGCCAAAACATGTAATCATGAGTGATATTTGCCATCCCAGGGATGTAATTCGATTCCTTTAGAGAATGAACAAAGGCTTAAAACCAGCACCTGAAATAATTACTTTAAAGGTCAAAGAAATTAAAAATCAAAAATTCTATTTGTATTAGACCTTTATGAGACAAGTTTAATGTGCAATTTCATTGAAATAAGGGGAAATATTACTCCTGGTCCTCCTAGAAAGCAGATCCAAGATGGGATTAAACATGCAAGGATTTTATTTTATTTTTTTTAATTTTATTTTATTTTATTTTTTTTTAAATTTGTTAACATTCTGATTTTTTTTTTAGAAACTCACGTTCTTTTATTTATTTATTTATTTATTTATGACTGTGTTGGGTCTTCGTTTCTGTGCGAGGACTTTCTCTAGTTGTGGCAAGTGGGGACCACTCTTCATCGCGGTGCGCGGGCCTCTCACCATCGTGGCCTCTCCTGTTGTGGAGCACAGGCTCCAGACGCGCAGGCTCAGTAATTGTGGCTCACGGGCCCAGTTGCTCCGTGGCATGTGGGATCTTCCCAGACCAGGGCTCGAACCCGTGTCCCCTGCATTGGCAGGCAGATTCTCAACCACTGCGCCACCAGGGAAGCCCAAGGATTTTATTAAGGAATATGCTTGTGTGAGGAAATGGGGAGGGAGCCAGGGGAGGCTGGGAGAGACACCAAGACCTGATACAAGCCTGACTCCAAGTGAAGGAGAGACAAAAGGAAGGTTTGGTGGAAGCATCCTAGACTGCCCTGCAGCTCAAGGAAGTTTCCACAAGGCTATCAGGGAGTCCGAGCCACAGGTACTCATCAGAGAAGCCCTATGTCTGCCAGGAACAAGCCTGCCTTAGCATCCTTCCCATGCTGTTATACACTAGCAGTAGCCCATGGAAAGCATGGCCTCTGTGAAAATGCCTTGATAGATTTCAGAGCAGGGCAGCTGGAGTCTTCTGTCAATTACACACTTGCTGTTTGGAGCTTTGTGAGGCACACTCTCATAGCTGCCAGAGGGTGGACATAACCAATATTCTACCCAATATCTGACTTGTAGCTATATTTAAACCTCACAAGCATTTTATGCCTCTTTTAATTGGACTGATATTGTTAATCAGAATGATCACTGAAATAGCAACAGAATATGCATATTAGGCATACACATATAACATTTTTAATCAGGAATTCAAACGGACAGCTCATTCTTGTTCCTGCCCAAATACATAACTTTGGCAAAGAATCATAAGAGATTACTATGAACAATTATATGCCAATAAAATGGGCAGCCTAGAAGAAATGAATAAATTCATAGTAACATACAACCCACTAAGAATGAATCATGAAGAAACAGAAAATCCAAATAGATCAATTACTAGTAATGAGATTGCATAAGTAACCTAAAACCTCCCAATAAACAAAATTCCAGGCCATATAGCTTCACTGGTGAATTCTACCAAACATTCAAAGAATTAACACCAATCCTTCTCAAACTCTTCCAAAAGATAAAAGAGGAGGAAATATTTCCAAACTCATTTTATAATGCAATCCAGCATTAACCTGATACTCAAATCAGACAAGGACACCAGAAGAAAAGGAAATTACAGGCCAATATCACCGAGAAACACGTATGCAAAAACTCCTCAACAAAATATTAGCAAATCAAATTCAACAAACATTAAAAGGATCATCACCATGATCAAGCAAGATTTAGTCTAGGGATACAAGTGTGGTTCAGCATCCACAGATCAATCATTATGATATACCATATTAACAAAATGAAGGATGAAATCATATGATCATCTCAACAGATGCAGAAAAAGCATTTGACAAAATTCAATATCCCTTGATGATAAAAACTCTCAACAAAGTGGGTTTACAGAGAATGTAGCTCAACAAAATAAAGTTCATGTATGACAAACCCACAGTTAATATCATACTAGATGGAAAGATAAAACTTTTTCTTCTAAGATCAGAAACAAGACAAGGATGTCCATTCTCACCACTTTTATTCAACATAGTATTAGAAGTCCTAGCCAGAGTAATTAGGCAAGATATGAAAGACATCCAAATTGGAAAGGCAGAAGTAAAACTGTCACTATTTGTGGATAATTTTACACACAGAAAACCCTAAAGCCACCGCCAAAAAACTGTTAGAACCGACAAACGAAGTTAATAAAGTTTCAGAGTACAAAATCAATACACAAAAATCTGTTGCATTTCTACACACTAAAATGAACTATCAGAAATATAAATTAAGAAATCAATTCCATTTACAATTGCATAAAAAGAACAAGATACCTAGGAATATATTTAACCAAGGAGGTGAAAAACCCAGAAAATGAAACCAATAAGACATTTATGAGAGAAATTGAAGCAAACAGATGGAAAGATATTCTGTGTCCATGAAATGGAAGAATTCATAGTTAAAATGTCCATTCTATCCAAAGCAATCTATAAGTTCAAAGTAAAATTCCAATGGCATTTTTCACAGAAATAGAACAAACAACTCTAAAATTTGTACAGAACCACAAAAGATCCCAAATAGCCAAAGCAATCTTCAGAAAGAAGAACAAAGCTGGAGCCATCTCACTTCCTGATTTCAAACTATATTACAAAGCTATAGCAATCAAAACAGTATAGTACTGGCCTAAAAACTGACACATAGGTCAACAGAACAGAGAGCCCAGAAAAAAACCCACACTTAGATGACCTGTTAATTTACAACAAAGGAGGTAACGATATCCACTGAGGAAAGGACAGTCTCTTCAATAAATGGCATTGGGAAAACTGGACTGCCACACAAAAGAATGAAACTAGACTACTATCTTCTGCCATACACAAAAATTAACTTAAAATGCATTAAAAACTTGAATACCGAACTGAAACTATAAAACTCCTGGAAAAAAACATAGACAGTAAGCTACTTGACATAGACCTTGGCAATTATTTTTTTGAATCTGACTCCAAACCAAAGGCAACAAAAACAGAATCAAACAAGTGGGACTACTAAATACTAAAAAGCTTCTGCATAGCTAAGGAAATCATCAACTAACTGAAAAGGCAACCTATTGGATGGGAGAAAATATTTGCCAATCAAGGAAGGGAGGGAGGGAGGGAGGAGGGAAGGGAGGGAAGAAGGAGGGAGGGAGGGAGAGAGGGAGAGAGGAAGGGAGGGAGGAAGGAGGGAGGAAGGGAGGAGGGAAGAAGGAGGAAGGAGGGAGGAACGATGGAGGAGGGAGGGTGGTAGGGAGAAAGGAGGGAGGAAGGGAGGACAGGAGGGAGGAGGAAGGGAGGAAGGGAGGGAGGGAGGAGGGAGGGACAAAGGGAGAGAGGGAGGAAGGAGGAAGGAGGGAAGGAAGAAGGGAGGGAGGGAGGAACGAGGGAGGGAGGGAGCGAGGAATGAGGGAGGGAGGGAGGAAAGAGGAAGGGATGAAGGGAGGGAGGGAGGGAGGGAGAAAGGGAGGAAGGAGGGAGGCAGGAGGGAGGGAGAGAGGGAGAAAGGGAAGGAAGTAAGGGCAAACCAAGCTCATAGGTACAGGAAACAGATTTGTTGTTGCCAGAGATTAGGAGGCTGGGGGTTGGATGAAATGGGTATAAGGGATCAAACAGTACAAACTTCCTGTTATAAAATAAATAAGTTATGGGGATATAATGTACAGCATGATGACTAGGGTTGATAATGCTGTATTACATATTTGAAAGTTGCTCAGAGAGTAAAAGTCCTCATCACAAGAGGAAATAAAAAGAAAAAAGTTTTTCTGTGTATGGTGACAGACAGTAACTAGACTTATTGTGGTGATGATTTCACAATGTATACAAATATTGAATCATCACACTGTATACCTGAAACTAATATAATGTTATATGCTGATTATACTTAAATAAAAATAGGAGCTTTATCATAAACAAATAGATATGCAAAAGTGCTATCTTAATAAATTCAATACCATAAATGGTGATGTGAGTTCCAATATGGTGAATAATTATTTGGGGATAATTCCATACAGACAGAATTTTTACACAGACATATTCTATACCCATTTTTTCAACTATGATTTTTATCTTTTCAATTTACAAGAGTCATTGGCATATTAGAAATACCATCAGACAGTCATAGACAATGTAATTTTTCCCATACAATAGTTTGCCTCTTGGCTTTGGTATAGTCTTAACACTCAAATTTTTCATTCTTCATTCTCAAATATATTTATCTTTTCTTAGTTTCCTATTTTGTTTAGAAAGATCATCTCTATATTGGACTAACAGTTACAGTATTTATTTTTCATTAGGTTTTTACCTTTGATCCTCTGAAACCCCAGCTTAATTGTTAAAGTCTTTGCCAGATAGCTAACCAACAATGTCAACATCTCTCATTAAATAACTTATTCTTTTTCCACTAAAATGTAATACCATTTTTCCATTATTTTAAGTCCCTTATACCTTTGATTTTATGTCTGGATTCCTATTGTGTTAAACTGATCTGCTCTTCTATCCCTGTTCCAATGCCATGCTGTTTTGATTGTAATGATTTAGTAGTAAGTTTCAGTATCAGGCAAGGCAAATCTCCACTTAATATTCTTCTTTCTTATACCTTTCTTGATTATTCTAGGACATTTATTCTTTCATATAGTTTTTATACAGTTTTATCTAATTTTTGAAAGCACTGCTATTCTGCCTGAAATTGCATTAAACACAGAAATTAATATAAAAGGATTGCTATTTTTATACTGTTTTCCCACCAAACACCATCAGCATCTCTTTTTTGGTCTGGTTTTTGTTTTATTCCCTTTACTAAAATTACATTTTTGCTTTCTTTTTAAAATTATGTTGTGTAGTGCATCAAGACAAAAGTATGTATAAGCATAAAATATAATGAAAAACTAAACAGTGAACATTTTTCTAACTACCACTTAGATCAAGAAATAGTAAATTACCATCACCCAAAAGTTCCCCAACCAGTGTGTCTTCCCAGATACACTGTGGGGAGAAAGCCTTCTATGTTCTATCAGCGTGCACTGCCACTTCCAGCACATACACCTACCTGTATTTTATGGACCTGAGAGGAAGGTTGAAGGGAATAGAAACGTGCTACATCTTTCTTTAATCCTCTCCTAAACTTTTTTTTTAATGAACATATGCAAAAGGAAGCTTAAATGGACTATTGCTAAAGCACTACAGATTTATCTTTTGGCTTTGGGATACTATTAATTTCATTAAATTAAATATTCCTGAAGCACTTTATATCTGCCTTTTAACTTTGAGATAATATTATTGTTGTTTATTTTAATGACAATCCTTAAATGGACTCCCACATGATGTAAAAAAATATGTTGTAAAAAAAAGTTGGCATGTTTATATATATAGGAATTGATACTAAAATAAAATTGGATAAAATATTATCCAAATAATTGGGTCAAACAGGTAAAAAAAAATCAAATAAAAATATAGACAATTGATTAAAATATACTTTTCTGGAGTAATTCAGGTAACTATCTCAATTATCCGCTTCAATAAACATGTGCAGATCCCAGCTAAATTTCAAAATACCTTAACAGTTTCTTGAAACAAATGGCATAAAATTGATTTTTTTTTGAATTGACACTTTAATGGGCCAATTTCTCTATGCCAATATAGAGCACTTACACAAATTCTAAATAAATAATTTAAAAAATAATAAGCCCATTGGTCAAATATGTATGATAATCACTATCACATTATAAGTATTACATTTAGATTAAAAAGAACCTCCAATCTCATGAAGGCACAAAATTTAATAATATACATAACACTACACCAAATATGCAATGTATAATATAATTTAGCTAAATATTTTCTAGATTTTATTTTCAAGTCTTCTTGTGACATAAATTTGACATTGAGTCCCTATAGTGACTTAAAAACAATTTATATTTGATGTACTTTTATATTTTATCCTGTCTGAAAAATCAGCTTCTCCTCAATTTTGTGTGTGTATGTGTGTGTGTGAGAGAGAGAGAGACAGAGACAGAGACAGAGAAAGAGAGAGAGAGAGAGAGAGTCAAAACTAATAGATTATGGTAATTAGAAAGGGAATTTGGGGTAGTGGGAGAGCCAGAATTTGGGGGCTTAATGATCTCAAATGGGCAAGTGAAGGAAAAATTAAATATACATAAATACAAAAGGTCAAGTAACACTTAGGAATCTTACATATGCAAATATTCTGGTAACAAAATCTCAGAACTGTAAAATCCCATTTGAATTTAAATTGATTGACTGATTTTTCTAATGCAAAGGACTAAAAAAATAGGACATGAAAATGTGAACAAATAAGGTCATCAGTTTTATGCAGTCCTTTTATTGTATTTTTCTAGTCTGACTGAATTGATTTTGTTTCTTTCACCTTCTCCTTTTAACTCTTCATGCCTTTTCCCCACAGACATAAAAGGCACAAAAGAAGCCAAGCCCAGGATTTTCTCAATGAGTGAGTGTGTTGGAAGAGGCTAGGTCTGACAGGAAAACCTGGTGCGAACAGCTCCACGTGAAGCTGCCCTGAAGTAAAGTGAAACAATTCTGCTTATTTAGAGCTGTATCCCCAGTACCTGCCCAGTATCTGACACAAGATACATGCTCTGTAAACTAAAAATAAATCATTGACACTGAATCCAATGTATCCAATTATATTTTAATTACAACAGTGCCTGAAAATCAGCATCACCTTATGAAATGTAAGATGTAAACACGATTGGCCAATGAAATGTTCAATGGTCAAGGACACAGCAAGGCAGACTGGGACTGATACTGGCTGTGCCACCCACTACTTATGTAACTTTCACAATTTACATAAGTTTTCTATGTCTCAATTTCCTTATCAATATTAAAGGTAATATTAGTATCTGTATCATGACCGTTTTGTTTCAATTTAAATGAATATCAGGCAAGTTTTTAGTGCTTTATTCTAACAATTATAATGAATGGTAGCAGGCATTTGGATAATAATCAAAGAACAAACAATTCTGTCATCATAATAGTCCCTGAGTCCAAGATACAGATATGATTTAGGATATGATTATGGAAGTGGCTTACCTTAACCTAGCAACACTATGTATATCAGTGCCTTATTAGGATTATAGAGCAACCATCCCAGCATTCCTAGTCAAATTTTGTACTGAATGGAAGCAGGCATATGAATAATCAAAGAACAAACAATTCTGTTTGTTTGTTTCATGCTTAGTTTCATCAAAAGACTAGGATAATTCCTTTCCACATGCCTTTTCACTAAAGAACTATTTGAAATTTACTGAAATGAAAATGTTTTTAAAACATGTTAGTTCAGTGTATTATGTATCAGGATAAAAATAAATATCAAAATTCTAAATTGAAAGAGCAAAATTGACTCTATGATGCAGGTATACATATATAGATATATTATTTCTGTGTATGAAGTTCTAACTGGCTATTACACAATTCTGACACTACGTGGAGCTAAGTTAAATTTCAGAGGTTAAGGGCACAGTCCTTCACAAGACTCTCCTCACTTCAGACACCAGCTACCATCTCTGGGGTCCCCAGGCTACCTACACTTCTGACCAACTGTCTACAAGTTCAGGGGTTCCCACTACCTCCTCAGGCTCAATAATTGGCTGAGATGACTCACAGAACTCAGGAAAACATTATACTTATGACTACAGTTTTATTATTAAAAAATATAAATAAGAGCCAGCCAAATGAAGAGAGGCATAGGGTGAGATCTGGGAGGTTTCCAAAGGCAAAACTTCTGCATCCTCAGGACACGTTATCCTCTTGGCACATTGATATATGTCGCCAACCAGGAAGCTCACCCAAGCCTCAGAAGTCCAGAGTTTTACTGGAAATTTCATTATGGAGGCATGATTGATTGAATCACCGGCCGTGTAATTGAACTCAGTTTCTAGCTCCCCTTTCCTCCCAAGGTTAGGATGTCAGGAGGTCAGACCTATATCATGTGGTTCAAAGCATCAATCCTCTAGTCCCATGGCTGGCCTTTTCAGCATGGCCATTCCCCATGCTGAAACTATCTATGGCCCACCATGAGTCATCGTGTTAGCTTAAACTCAGGTGTGGTCCCAGGTGTCCACCATTAACAGCAAAGATACTCTTATTACCTGGGAAATTCCAGGAACCAGGGACAAAGATCAGCCAAATGCTTTATTATACAACACTGGCATTAAATAGAATTGTTCGACATATCTTTGGATGCCAGATGAAAGGCATCCAAATAAAGTAAGTTACTGACATGTTATATAGTGGACCTTCCTAGCCATTAACAAATTTAGGTTGTTTTTTATAAATAATGTCATAAGTCCATGTACCAACTACTGGAATTTAATCTATCAATTGTAAATCTATCCATTAACATAACAGTAATGAGTCTCTATAGTTTGTAAGGTTTCTTAATCCTCATGTCAAACATAAAAGGAAGGCAAGTGTCTAGTTTGACTAAAATTAAGGTTCAATTTTAAAAGTTGCACATCATGTTATATAAAGACAAAAAGTCGCAATTACAAAGTACCTCTGGGTGGTTCACCCTTAGTATAGTGACACCATTTGATGTAACTCCTGCAAGAAAACTAATCAGCCACTATGAAGGGCTAATAACTAGAGGACATGTTGTTGTGCGAAGTTGGCCTGTTCTCCAGCTGTGCCAGCTTACTCACTCCGTTGCTTGAATCTGAATAAGACCCTTTCGTATCAGATACAGACTTTGGTAAAGTTCATGAGACAATGTTCCCAGGAATCTTTCCAAGAAATCAAATCTGCCTGGTCTTAATAAAACTGCTTTCAGCATGACTGCTGAGAGGGACCCAGGAAACAAAGGACGGAAGCTATTATAACCACAGTTGAATCAGGAGGTCACTACTACAGTCCTTTAGCTGTCATGAAAATAGCAGTGAACCCAAATAATCCTAAATAAAGCAAATTTAAGTGTGTGAACAAAAACAAAGAAAAAGAAAACAAGGTAGTTCTAGAAAACCAGTTTGTCAATGAATAAGATCAAAGCATCAGGATTTTCTTATATATTAGCTCTCTCTACTGTAAAAATTAAACATGCAAATGAATTTTTCTACCACATTAAGTCTTCAAAGAGAAAATCCCAACTTTATCTAGGATATGAGTAGCATTACTCCCATTGCACAGAGTTTTTTGAAAGAAAAGAATAAATTTCCTAAGGCACAACCATGAATTGATAGAAGTAGAGTGGAAACTTTTATGTTTTTAAACAAACCAGGCCACACGGGTTCTAAAAGAAACCTTAAGAAGACAACAGAACAAATGTATGCTATTCTCCAATCGTGGATAAAAATCTGCCAGCTGAATTATGCACACTGATCTGAAAGAAATGGGAAAGAAAACAGACTCATTCGTGAACCCTAAAAAAGAGAGTCCATATATACCCTTTTTAGTCTTAATTTTCCTTTAACAAGCTCCTTCATTCCTCAGATGTAGAAATCATTCAATTCAATTTACAATTTAAAACATTATATTTCTGTTTCTAACTTGTATTGGTTTCCAAGTACTACTGTAACCAAGTGCCATAATTTAGTGGCCTAAAACAACATAGATTTAGCAACTTACTTACGTTTCTGGAGGTCACAGGTCTGAAACAGGCCTCACTGAGCTAAAGGGCTGAAGGGCTGAAGGGCTGCGTTCCTTCTGAGGCTCTGGGGATAATCTGATTCTAGGCTTTTCACCTTTCTAGAGGCTGCCTGCATTCCTTGACACACGGCCCTCTTGGTTCATATTCAAAGCCAACGAAGGCCAGTTTTATCTTTCTCACAGGGCATCCCTCCAACTCTGCTCTTCTACTTCCTTCTTCCACATTTAAGGAGCCTCATAATTATATTGGGCACACCTGGATAATCCAGGCTACTCACCTGATTTTAAATTTAACTGATTAACAACCTTAATTCCATCTGCCACCTTAATTCCCATTTGCCATGTAACCTAACATACTCAAAGGTACCTAGAATAAGGATATAGGCCTCTTAAGGGTGGGGGATGAAAAGTTTATATACGGTAAAATAGGATAGTCTAGTTTGATGTGAGAACACAGCAGTAGGAATACCCAAACCTCCATTTTGTTTCTGGCCCTGCAACAAATATATGTTATGATCTTCATCAAGTAAGTCATGCAGCCTCTCTGGGCCTCAGCTTCTTCATCTAGTAAATTTTTAAATACTCATTAATTCTGAAACAATTAATTAAATTGAATTCATCTGAGTTATTTGCACTATTAAATAATGAATTTTAAATTAATCATAGAAAACAAGACAGTTTCTCAACAAAAAGACTTACGTACAGTTTCATATTCATGCTATCCTAAAATTATCTTCCTATTATCTTAAATTTTATCAGCATTGTAAACATTTTGATTGTTAAGTCATGATCTGTAGTAATTTTGATCTTTGTAAACCTACTTAGAAAGAACCTGAAGCTTTCTAGAAGTGATTGTTCAGTACATATTTCTAAAATTCATTTCATTAAGCACAGGAAACTGCTTCCTATTTTTTTTTTTTTTTTTAATGTTTGTAACTAACATTGCAGATATTTATTGCACTGAATATGACCCAAAAGAGCAGAAATTCCTGTCTGTTTTGTTCTCTGATGAATCCCAAGTGCCTGGAGCAGAGCCTGGTATAGAACAAGCACTCAATAAACATTTGTTGAATGAATTACATTTCAGCTTATAAATAACCAGAGAACATAGAAACATGTCGGTTCACAATTCCACCCAATCCAAAGGAAAAGGCAATCACTTAAACTCTGGAAACTGCAAAGAATGGGGGAAATAGTTCCAAAGCAGCTCCAACGACATTTCAGTTCAATCCAGACAACACGTTTCTGTGCTAATTGATGTCGCGCTGAGCAGAGGGAGATGCAGACGAAGATGCTGCAATGGTCGACTTCACAGGGGACCATCCGCGGCCCCAGGTTAGTCCTCACAGATGGAGAATCTCAGCACGTTGGGTTCCGCAGAGCAAAGGAAGGCTTCTGTCCTGAATTCTGACTGGTCTTTAGATAATTTCTCACTCTCTCTAATGTGCAGACCAGCCCTTAAGGTTTCAAATTGTCCGCCTAGTTTTCACCTGTTCCGCTTCCTCAGTCAGGGTAACAGGGACGTAGTTGATCAAAATGTCAAAATCCATTAGGATAATCAAATGGGGAGTGAGGGAGGGTGGCGTTCGGCCGGCTTCCGTCCATCCTTCTGAGACGGCCTTCTCAAAGATTCGGGACTATCACTGCCTGGGCCCTCCGTCAGGCACGCTGTCACATGCAACTATGCAGCTGTGCGTATTTTCTCATTCACTCATTCCTTCATTCATTCATTCCATCAGCTCTGAGTACCTCGCCCTCCGCTTGCCTCTAGGCATCCAGAGATAAGAAGCCTGGTCTTCTCAATGTCACGGTAAATCCCTTAAAGCTGACTTGGGTTGATTCTTAGCTACGAACTTCACAGTACCTGGGAGTTTACCCAGTAAGATTTCAGTAGCTGTGTCTCCTCCGCGTGCAGGGAACAAAATCAGGCGTCTCCACATGGCCAAGTGCCTCCGCGCAGCCGGTCCAGGCCGGCAGCCTGCACCTGGGCTGTTTGTCAACGTGCCCGGGACTGCGACGCCCCAGCACCGTTCGCCGCCGAGATACCAGCAGCTCTTTCCGCGGGGACAGGAGCAGGCCCGGGCTCGCGCTCCCTTTCTTAACCTCTAATCCTCCCACCATCATTGTGTGCTTCCCCTACGCCCAGTTTGGTTGCAGAGCCTGTTCCAAGGATTGTTTTTCTGTTTGGCTCCCCAAACCTCTTTAGCCTTCACTCTAAATCCTTTTTATTTTTTGAATTTTTGAATTTTATTTTATTTATTTTTTTATACAGCAGGTTCTTATTAGTTATCTATTTTATACATATTAGTGTGTATATGTCAATCCCCATCTCCCAATTCATCCCACACACCCCCCACCCCCCACCCTTGGAGTCCATACGTTTGTTCTCTACATCTGTGTCTCAATTTCTGCCCTGCAAACTGGTTCACCTGTACCATTTTCTAGATTCCACATACATGCATTAATATACGATATTTGTTTTTCTCCTTCTGGCTTACTTCACTCTGTATGACAGTCTCTAGGTCCATCCACATCTCTACAAATGACCCAATTTCGTTCCTTTTTATGGCTGAGTAATATTCCATTATATATATGTACCACATCTTCTTTATCCATTCGTCTGTTGATGGGCATTTAGGTTGCTTCCATGACCTGGCTATTGTAAACAGTGCTGCAATGAACATTGGGGTGCATGTGTCTTTTTGAATTATGGTTGTCTCTGGGTATACGCCCAGTAGTGGGATTGCTGGGTCATATGGTAATTCTATTTTTAGTTTTTGAAGGATCTATTTCTTAATATATTACTCCTATCATTAAATTATCTGATCTTCAAAAGTTCAATTTCTCTGTCAAGGTATTAAAATTTTATCTACAGTGAACCAAAACATGCAGAGAAAGAAATAAAATAACCCAAATATCACAAATAATGCTATAGCTGAGATATAGGGACACATATATACATTTTACTATGATACATATCGAAACATAGTTCACTTGAAGTAATTGTGTTAATTATATGTATATGTATATAAATTTAAAATTTCAAAAGACAGGGAGAATGATCTGGGTCTCAAACACTTAACATATTCTAATAGAGTCAAATTGGGTCTCTTGGTCTTAACTACAATTAAAACTGAAATATTTTTCTATTTTACTTGTCAATATTTTTTGAAAAAAAAATTAAGACTGGAGAATTTCATCTGATAAGAAAGTAAGCATTTTAAACATGTAAGGAGACCATGGTACCTCAGCCTTATCAACATACTAGGCTGTCCAGAAAGCAAATATGAATTGAGTTTGTCCAAAGGACAATACTTAACTAGTCTGTTTTGTACAAAATATAACCTACCTAGTATTACAAAATAGGAAAAAATATAGTATTTCATGTATCTTGACAGTAAAAAGTAAACAGTTTAGATCTCTATCTCTGTGCCTTTATATTGGAACATTATTTCCTATTTAACATTTATATACCTTGTATAAAATTCTGATAAGGAAGTTTTTTTTTGAAAAAGGGTCCATTCAGTTGAATTACCAATTTTTAAAAAAATAAGACATGATATTTCACCATTAGGGAGGGTAAGCCCAGAAAAGACATGTCATTTATCATGTAATAAATGACCCATAACTTTTTAAATCTCTTTCAGTTCAGGACACTAAAAAAATTTTGAGAATGAAATCTCCTCCAGAATTAAAATATGGGAACCAGGCATAACCATGAAAAAGTATTAATCAAAGACTCCTATTCATACTATTTTTAAAAATCATAGAATATTGAGATGCCAGAGGGAGAAAAATATAACTAAAAGAAATGTGAAAAAAGCTAAACCTACTGAATAACTAAAAGTGCAGAATATAAAAATATTATATTAATTTTTATTATAAAAAAGTAATTTATAAAATTAGATTATATCAGATGCAAAAGTATATTTATGTAACCATTCTAGGAAGTTTCTCCACAGGAACTGCTTTAGCAAATAAGAGTGATAATAGTTTGGTTTTTTTCCCTCTAAATTGTTCAATCATTTTCATTACATTTTCATTTACATTTGCTTATTAATTCTTTAAGAAAAATATAAGAATGGTAGTCAATGACTCAATTTTAAATTTCTTAAAATTTCACATATTTACTTTACGCTCAACGAAGGAAGCATTTTATTTCACAAGCCTGGATAATCAGGCATGTTGACCCATTGACTAAAGCAATGTTGACCAGCCTCTGCAAGGCCTGGCTACCTCTAGAAATGTTCCTTTTCTGCCAAAAGAGGGATCTGTACAGCAAAACCATATGATAAGTGTTCAAGCAGGTATCACCTCCTTAAGTTTCCTTCCTTTTTTTTTTTTTTTTTGTTTTTAATGGAAAAGAAGCTCTATTTCCTATTTGTAGATTCTGGAGGCATAGCCAAGGCCATAGCTATGGAGATCTAGCTTAGGTTTGAATAAGAGCTGTATAGATAAAAATGTAATGTGGCCTATTTCTCAATTTCAATTCTACCTGCTTTAGCAGTTGAGCAGATGTATCTCATGAAATATAACCTGAAACCTGGAAAGACTTCCTTTACTTCAACCTTAATGCCCTGATCATCAGGGACAACATGAATGAATGAATATTCCTCACTGCAGAACACTTGCATCACGTCCTCAGTTTTCTAACTGCTCAACCTTACCAACCTTCATGATACACTTCAGTTTTCTATAATTTTTGTAGCCTTATACCTTTCTAAATAGTTGTGGCGTCTTTTAAACACACAAAAACTTTCCGATTCTATTTCAAAACATTGAAGATTCAACGTAAACTGCATATTTTTTCTCCAAAGAGACTATTAATTAAGGATAAAAAGATATAATTTGAGTACACTAGCCCTAATGTTAAAATGATATAATTAGGTTAAAAAGCAGATGTCAGCAATTTTCCAAACAATTTTGTAACAGATTTGTTATTTAAGAACTAACTCAGGGGGCTTCCCTGGTGGTGCAGTGGTTGAGAATCTGCCTGCCAATGCAGGGGACACGGGTTCGAGCCCTGGTCTGGGAAGATCCCACATGCCATGGAGCAACTGGGCCCGTGAGCCACAATTACTGAGCCTGCGTGTCTGGAGCCTGTGCTCTGCAACAAGAGAGGCCGCGATAGTGAGAGGCCCGTGCACCGCGATGAAGAGTGGCTCCCGCTTGCCACAACTAGAGAAAGCCCTCACACAGAAACGAAGACCCAACACAGCCATAAATTAATTAATTAATTAATTAAAAAAAAAAAAAAAGAACTAACTCAGGTAGATTGGCCAAGGCCCCGAGTTCATCTCTTCTCACAGGCACACCAAAATTACAACTACTTACAGAGCAGCTGTAGGTGAGAACGACCTGAAGACCAGCAGAAAAGATCTACTACTAAATATATAAAGAAGGATCCACAACAGAGGGGGAGGAGGAGTGGAGAGGCAGAATAGACAAGACCCATTCCCCAGGTAGGTCACCCACAAATGGAAGTATAGCTACAATTACAGAAGTTCTCCCCAAGGAGCAAAAGATCTGAGCCCCGCATCAGCTCCCAAGGCCTCAGCCCTGCCCACCAGTGGGCCAGAACTAGCACTGAGACCCCTCAGCAACCACAGCAAGTCACCTCAGGACCCAATGCCACTTATCAGCAGGTTAGCACCAGCCCCAGAACCACTAGGCCCTGCAAGCCAGATCCCCTAGGACACCCAGGCCCAAATCCAGCTGTGCTGGGCCCTGGCACCCACTGATCAGTGGGCAGAAACCAGCTTCTGGACACCCAGGCAAGTAGCCAGCCACCACTGGCAGACAGCCTCTGCACAAGGTAGGGCCAGGAATCCAATCAGGTCAGGGACCAGCCCTGCCTAACTTCACACCACAGTAACTGGTCCAGTCCCAACAGAAGGGCACACTTAGCCTAAATAGGGGGCAACCCTACAGCATATATCTCCGGTGAGCAGAGGAGACTGTGATGCTTGGTCCCATAGAACACTTCCTATATAAAACTACTTCTCCAAGGTCGGGAAATGTAACCAACGTAACTAATACATACAAATAAACACAGAGAATTAGGCAAAGTGAGGCGACATACAAGGGAACTCCCATAAGACTGTCAGCTGACTTTTCAGCAGAAACTTTGCAGGCCAGACAGGAGTGGCACAATATATTTAAAGTGATGAAAGGAAAAAAATTACAACCAAGAATACTCTACCCAGCAGGACTATCATTCAGATATGAATTTAAGAAGACTGAAAACATATCAAACATCTTTTCTTACCAAAACACTATGAAACAGATATCCATTATAAGAAAAAAAAACTGCAAAAAACAAACACGTGGAAGCTAAACAGTATTCTATCAAACAACCAATGGATCACTAAAGAAATCAAAGAGGAAATTAAAAAATAGCTGAAGACAATTGAAAATGGAAACACAACAATCAAATATCTATAGAACACAGCAAATGCAGTTCTAAGAGGCAGGTTATGGTGATACAAGCCTACCTCAGGAAATAAGAAAAATCTCAAATAAGCTAACTGCACACATAAAAGAACTAGGAAAAGAAGAACAAACAAAACCCAGGGTCAGTAGAAGAAAAGAAATAATAATGAACAGAGCAGAAATAAATTAAATAGTCTAAAAAGCAGAAACAATCAATTAAACTATGACCTGGTTCTCTGAAAACATAAATATAATTGATAAATCTTTAGCCAGAATCATCAAGAAAAAAAGAGAGCAGGCACAAATAAATAAGATCAGAAATGAAAGAGATGTTACAAATGACACCACAGAAATGCAAAGAATCATAAGAGATTATTATGAACAATTATATGTGAATGGAAAACCTAAAAGAAATGCATAAGTTTCTAGAAATGTACAATCTCCAAAGACTGAATCAGGAAAAAGTAGAAAATATGAACTGACCAATTACCAGTACTAAAATTGAATCAGCTATAAAAAAAAAATTCTAAACTCCCAACAAACAAAAGTCCAGGACCAGATGGCTTCATAGGTGAAATATACCAAACATTTAAAGAAGATTTAACACCTATGCTTCACAAACTTCTCTTAAAAATTTCAGAGGAAGGAACATTTGCAATCTCATTCTCCGAGACCACCATCACCCTGATACCAAAACCAGACAAAGATATCACAAAAAAAGAAAATTACAGGCCAATACCACTGATGAGCATAGATGCAAAAATCCTCAACAAAATACTAGCAAACTGAACCCAGAAATACATTAAAAGGATCATATATCATGATCAAGTGGGATTTACCCCAGGAATGCAAGGATTTTTCAATATCTACAAATAAATCAATGTGATACACCACATTAACAAACTGAAGAATAAAAACCATATGGTAACTTTATTTTTAGTTTTTTAAGGAACCTCCATATTGTTCTCCATAGCGGCTGCACCAATTTACATTCCCACCAGCAGTGTAGGAGGGTTCCTCTTTCTCCACACCCTCTCCAGCATTTACTATTTAGTAGACTTTTTAATGATGGCCATTCTGACTGGTGTGAGGTGACACCTCATTGTAGTTTTGATTTGCATTTCTTCAATAATTAGTGATATTGAGCATCTTTTCATGTGCCTGTTGGCCACCTGTATGTCTTCTTTGGAGAAATGTCTATTTAGATCTTCTGCCCACTTTTTGATTGGGTTGGTTTTTTTTGTTTTTTATATTAAGGTGTATGATCTGTTTGTATATTGTGGAAATTAACCCCTTGTCAGTATTGTCATTTGCAAATATTTTCTCCCATTCCATAGGTTGTCTTTCATTTTGATTATGGTTTCCTTTGCTGTAAAAGGCTCTTAAGTTTAATTAGTTCCCATTTGTTTATTTTTGTTTTTATTTCCATTATTTTAGGAGACGGATCCAAAAAAATATTGCTGCTATTTAAGTCAAAGAGTGTTCTGCCTATGATTTCCTCTAGGAGTTTCAGAGTATTGAGTCTTACATTTAGGTCTCTAATCCATTTTGAGTTTATATTTATATATGGTTTTAGATAATTTTCTCATGTCATATTTTACATGTCACTGTCCAGTTTTCCCAGCACCACTTATTGAAGAGACTGTCTTTTCTCCATTGTATATTCTTGCCTCCTTGGTCATAGATTAATTGCCCATAAGTGCATGGGTTTACTTCTGGGCTTTCTATCCTGTTCCATTAATCTATAATTCTGTCTTTCTGCCAGTACTATACTGTTTTGATTACTGCAGCTTTGTAGTATAGTCTGAAGTCAGGGAGCATGATTTCTCCAGCTCTATTCTTCTTTCTCAAGATTGTTTTGGCTATTCTGGGTCTTTTAGGTTTCTATACAAATTTAAAATTTTTTATTCTAATTCTGTGAAAAATGCCATCAGTAATTTGATAGGGATTGCACTGAACCTGTAGATTGCCTTGGGTAGTATGGCCATTTTAACAATACTGATTTCTCCAACCCAATAACACAGTATATCTTTCCATCTATTTGTGTTGTCTTCAATTTCTTTCATCAGCATCTTATAGTTTTCAGAGTACAGGTCTTTGGCCTCATTAGGTAGGTTTATCCCTAGGCATTTTATTCTATTTGATGTGATGGTAAATGGGATTGTTTCCTTAATTTCTCTTTATGACATTTTGTTGTTAGTGTACAGAAAAGCAACAGATTTCTGTATATTAATTTTGTATCCTGCAACTTTACTGAATTCATTGATGAGCTCTAGTAGTTTTCTGGTAGCATCTTTAGGATTTTCTATGTATAGCATCATGGCATCTGCAAACAATGACCATTTTACTTGTTCTTTTCCAGTTTGGATTCTTTTTATTTATACTTCTTCACTGAATGGTGTGGTTAGGATTTCCAAAACTACATTAATAAAAGTGTCAAGAATGGGCATCCTTGTCTTCTTCCTGATCTTGAAGGGAATGCTTTCAGCTTTTCACGACTGAGTATGATGATCTGGTAATCCCACTCCTGGGCATATATCCAGAAAAAACTCTAATTCAAAAAGATGCATGTGAGGAGGAACCAAGATGGTGGAGTAGAAGGACGTGCTCTCATTCCCTCTTGTGAGAACACCAGAATCACAACTAGCTGCTGTACAATCAGCGACAGGAAGACACCGGAACTCACCAAAAAAGATACCCCACATCCAAAGACAAAGGAAAAGCCACAATGAGAAGGTAGGAGGGGTGCAATCACAGTAAAATCAAACCCCATAACTACTGGGTGCGTGACTCACAGACTGGAGAACACTTATGCCACAGAAGTCCACCCACTGGAGTGAAGGTTCTGAGCCCCACGTTAGGCTTCCCAACCTGGGGGTCCGGCAACAGGAGGAGGAATTCCTAGAGAATCAGACTTTGAAGCCTAGTGGGAATTGATTGCAGGACTTCAACAGGACTGGGGGGAACAGAGACCCCACTCTTGGAGGGTGCACACAAAGTAGTGTGTACATCGGGAACCAGGGGAAGGAGCAGTGACCCCAGGGGAGACTGAACCAGACCTACCTGCTGGTGTTGGAGGGTCTTCTGCAGAGGCATGACGGGGGGCTGTGGCTCACAGTAGGGACAAGGACGCTGGCAGCAGAAGTTCTGGGAAGTGCTCCTTGGTGTGAGCCCTCCCAGAGTCTGTCATTAGCCCCACCAAAGACCCCAGGTAGGCTACAGTGTTGGGTTGCCTCAGGCAAAACAACCAACAGGGAGGGAACCCAGTCCCACCCATCAACAATTAAGCAGATTAAAGTTTTACTGAGCTCTGCTCACCAGAGCAACAGTCAGCTCTACCGACCACCAGTCCCTCCTATCAGGAAACTTACACAGCCTCTTAAATAGCCTCATCCACCAGAGGGCAGACAGCAGAAGCAAGAAGAACTACAATCCTGCAGCCTGTGGAACAAAAACTACACTCACAGAGAGACAGAAAAGATGAAAAGGCAGAGGGCTATGTACCAGATGAAGAAACAAGATAAAACCCCAGAAAAACAACAAAATGAAGTGGAGATAGGCAACCTTCCAGAGAAAGAATTCAGAATAATGATAGTGAAGATGATCCAGGACCTCAGAAAAACTATGGAGGCAAAGATCGAGAAGATGCAAGAAATGTTTAACAAAGAACTAGAAGAATTAAGGAACAAACAAACAGAGATGAACAATACAATAACTGAAATGAAAACTACACTGGAAGGAATCGATAGCAGAATAACTGAGGCAGAAGAACGGATAAGTGACCTGGAAGAAAGAATGGTGGAATTCACTGCTGCAGAACAGAATAAAGAAAAAAGGAGGAAAAGAAGACAGCGTAAGAGACCTCTGGGACAACATTAAACGCAACAACATTCGCATTATAGGGGTCCCAAAAGAAGAAGAAAGAGAGAACGGACCCGAGAAAATATTTGAAGAGATTATAGTGAAAAACTTCCCTAACATGGGAAAGGAAATAGCCACCCAAGTCCAGGAAGAGCAGTGAGTCCCATACAGGATAAACCCAAGGAGAAACACATAGTAATCAAATTGGCAAAAATTAAAGACAAAGAAAAATTATTGAAAGCACCAAGAGAAAAATGAAAAATAACATACAAGGGAACTCCCATAAGGTTAACAGCTGATTTCTCAGCAGAAACTCTACAAGCCAGAAGGGAGTGGCTTGATATATTTAAAGTGATGAAAGGGAAGAACTTACAACCAAGATTACTTTACCAGGCAAGGAACTCATTCAGATTCGATGGAGAAATCAAAAGCTTTACAGACAAGCAAAAGTTAAGAGAATTCAGCACCACCAAAACAGCTCTACAAAAAATGCTAAAGGAACTTCTCTAAGTGGAAAACACAAGAGAAGAAAAGAATCTACAAAAACAAACCCAAAACAATTAAGAAAATGGTCATAGGAACATACATATCGATAATTACCTTTAACGTGAATGGATTAAATGCTCCAACCAAAAGACACAGGCTTGCTGAATGGATACAAAAACAAGACCCATATATATGCTGTCTACAAGAGACCCACTTCAGACCTAAGGACACATACAGACTGAAAGTGAGGGAATGGTAAAAGATATTCCATGCAAATGGAAATCAAAAGAAAGCTGGAGTAGCTATACTCATATCAGATGAAATAGACTTTAAAATAAAGAATGTTACAAGAGACAAGGAAGGACACTACATAATGATCAAGGGATCAATCCAAGAAGATATAACAATTATAAATATATATGCACCCAACATAAGAGCACCTCAATACATAAGGCAACTGCTAACAGCTATAAAAGAGGAAATCGACAGTAACACAATAAGAGTGGGGGATTTTAACACCTCACTTACACCAATGGACAGAGCATCCAAAATGAAAATAAATAAGGAAACAGAAGCTTTAAATGACACAATAGACCAGATAGATGTAATTAATATTTGTAGGACATTCCATCCAAAAACAGCAGATTACACTTTCTTCTCAAGTGTGCACGGAACATTCTCCAGGATAGATCACATCTTGGGTCACAAATCAAGCCTCAGTAAATTTAAGGAAATTGAAATCATATCAAGCATCTTTTCTGACCACAATGCTATGAGATCAGAAATGAATTACAGGGAAAAAAACACAAACACATGGAGGCTAAACAATATGTTACTAAACAACCAAGAGATCACTGAAGAAATCAAAGAGGAAATCAAAAAATACCTAGAGACAAATGACAATGAAAACACGATGATCCAAAACTTATGGGATGCAGCAAAAGCAGTTCTATGAGGGAAGTTTATAGCTATACAAGCCTACCTCAAGAAAGGAGAAAAATCTCATATAAACAATCTAACCTTACACCTAAAGGAACTAGAGAAAGAAGAACAAATAAAACCCAAAGTTAGCAGAAGGAAAGAAATCATAAAGATCAGAGCAGAAATAAATGAAATAGAAACAAAGAAAACAATAGCAAAGATCAATAAAACTAAAAGCTGGTTCTTTAAGAAGATAAACAAAATTAATAACCATTAGCCAGACTCATTAAGAAAAAGAGGGAGAGGACTCAAATCAATAAAATTAGAAATGAAAAAGGAGAAGTTACAACAGACACCACAGAAATACAAAGCATCCTAAGAGACTACTACAAGCAACTCTATGCCAATAAAATGGACAACCTGGAAGAAATGGACAAATTCTTAGAAAGGTATAACCTTCCATGACTGAACCAGGAAGAAACAGAAAATATGAACAGACCAATCACAAGTAATGAAATTGAAACTGTGATTAAAATTCTTCCAACAAACAAAAGTCCAGGACCAGATGGCTTCACAGGTGAATTCTATCAAACATTTAGAGAAGAACTAACACCCATCCTTCTCAAACTCTTCCAAAATATTACAGAGGAAGGAACACTCCCAAACTCATTCTATGAGGCCACCATCACCCTGATACCAAAACGAGACAAAGATACTAAAAAAAAAGAAAATTACAGACCACTACCACTGATGAATATAGTTGCAAAAATCGTCAACAAAATACTAGCAAACAGAATCCAACAACACATTGAAAGGATCATACACCATGATCAAGTGGGATTTATCCCAGGAATGCAAGGATTCTTCAATATATGCAAATCAATCAATGTGATACATCATATTAACAAATTGAAGAATAAAAACCATATGATCATCTCAATAGATGCAGAAAAAGCTTTTGACAAAATTCAACACCCATTTATGATAAAAACTCTCCAGAAAGTGGGCATAGAGGGAACCTACCTCAACATAATAAAGGCCATATATGACAAACCCACAGCAAACATCATTCTCAACGGTGAAAAACTGAAAGCATTTCCTCTAAGATCAGTAACAAGACAAGGATGTCTACTCTCACCACTATTATTCAACATAGTTCTGGAAGTCCTAGCCACGGCAATCAGAGAAGAAAAAGAAATAAAAGGAATACAAATGGGAAAAGAAGAAGTAAAACCGTCACTGTTTGCAGATGACATGATACTATACATAGAGAATCCTAAAAATGCCACCAGAAAACTACTAGAGCTAATCAATGAATTTGGTAAAGTTGCAGGATACAAAATTAATGCACAAAAATCTCTTGCATTCCTATACACTAATGATGAAAAATCTGAAAGAGAAATTATGGAAACACTCCCATTTACCATTGCAACAAAAAGAATAAAATACCTAGGAATAAACCTACCTAGGGAGACAAAAGACCTGTATGCAGAAAACTATAAAACACTGATGAAAGAAATTAAAGATGATACCAACAGATGGAGAGATATACCATGTTCTTGGATTGCAAGAATCAATATTGTGAAAAAGACTATACTACCCAAAGCAATCTACAGATTCAATGCAATCCCTATCAAGTTACCAATGGCATTTTTTATGGAACTAGAACAAATCATTTTAAAATTTGTATGGAGACACAAAAGACCCCAAATAGCCAAAGCAGTCTTGAGGGAAAAAAACGGAGCTGGAGCAATCAGACTTCCTGAGTTCAGACTATACTACAAAGCTACAGTAATCAAGACAATATGGTACGGGCACAAAAAAAGAAACATAGATCAATGGAACAGGATAGAAAGCCCAGAGATAAACCCATGGACCTACTAATCTATGATAAAGGAGGCAAGGATATACAATGGAGAAAAGACAGTGTCTTCAATAAGTGGTGCTGGGAAAACTGGACAGCTACATGTAAAAGAGTGAAATTAGAACACTCCCTAACACCATACACAAAAATAAATTCAAAATGGATTAAAGACTTAAATATAAGACTGGACACTCTAAAACTCTTAGAGGAAAACATAGGAAGAACACTCTTTGACAGAAATCACAGCAAGATCTTTTTTGATCCACCTCCTAGAGTAATGGAAATAAAAACAAAAATAAACAAATGGAACCTAATGAAACTTCAAAGCTTTTGCACAGCAAAGGAAACCATAAACAAGACAAAAGACAACCCTCAGAATGGGAGAAAATATTTGCAAATGAATCAATGGACAAACGATTAATCTCCAAAATATATAAACAGCTCATGCAGCTCAATATTAAAGAAACAAACAACGCAATCCGAAAATGGGATGAAGACCTAAATAGACATTTCTCCAAAGAAGACATACAGATGGCCAAGAAGCACATGAAAAGCTGCTCAACATCACTAATTATTAGAGCAATGCAAATCAAAACTACAATGAGGTATCACCTCACACGTTAGAATGGGCATCATCAGAAAATCTACAAACAACAAATGCTGGAGAGGGTGTGGAGAAAAGGGAACCCTACTGCACTGTTAGTGCAAATGTAAATTGATACAGCCACTATGGAGAACAGTATGGAGGTTCCTTAAAAAACTAAAAATAGATATACCATATGATCCAGCAATCCCACTACTGGGCATATACACAGAGAAAACCGTAATTCAAAAAGACACATGCACCCCAATGTTCATTGCAGCACTATTTACAATAGCCAGCTCATGGAAGCAACCTAAATGCCCATCGACAGACAAATGGATAAACAAGTTGTGGTACATATATAGAATGGAATATTACTCCGCCATAAAAAGGAACGAAATTGAGTCATTTGTTGAGACGTGGATGGACCTAGAGACTGTCATACAGAGTGAAGTAAGTCAGAAAGAGAAAAACAAATATCGTATATTAACGCATGTATGTGGAACCTAGGAAAACGGTAGAGATGAACCAGTTTGCAGGGCAGCAGTTGAGACACAGAAGTAGAGAACAAACGTATGGACACCAAGGGGGGAAAACCATGGTGGGGTGGGGATGGTGGTGTGCTGAATTGGGTGATTGGGATTGACATGTATACAATGATGTGTATAAAATTGATGACTAATAAGAACCTGCAGTATAAAAAAACAAACAAGCAAAACAACTAATACTAAACTTTCTTTGGGTTATTTGTATAGAAATATGTTAATATAAATGTTTCAGACATTACGTTAAATTTCTAAAAATCTTATATGCTCTGATATAATGTTATAAATCACAATTCTAGTTATTACTTTAAAATGTATATCTCAGAAATAACTAAATTTCCTTGTCAATTGCATTATTATGAACTTTCATCAAATCTTTAACCGTGGTCATTTTTAAGTCTTTTGTCATTTACAGACAGTTCTGGGTGTCCTTTGATGCTTTTGCAAAAATGTTCCTATAAAAGGTTTTCATCTTCAAGGAATTCAGGGAAAAGACTCTGACAAGTACAGGTTACTGGTAACTGACTATACTGCTGAACTGAATGAATAAGCATTTTCAGAACTCTAATGGAAAACTGATGAATTCATAAAAGTGCTAACAAAAGATCAAGATGAAAATAAATTAATTACATGGGACTGAGTGAACTGATGAGGATGATTATAGTTTTTGTGACTTTCTGTTTGAATAAAAAAAAAAAATCCCACAAGGACTCAGAGGCAAAAAATATACAAATCAATTTTCACTGCAAAGTAAGGGACCTGTTACAGTAGAGGATTACTGGACTGAATGTCAATATTATGACATAGTATGAGTGTGTTTTGTGTTTGGTAATTGAAATCATTGTTGCTTTTGTTGTGGTCATCCATTTACAATGCTTGGTGTCAGTTTATTTATCTCTTGTAAAAATAAAATACAGTGTGTGTGTGTGAAGAAAAGAAATAAATAAAAAAAATAAAGTGGTAGAACAAAAAGATACTTGCACCCCAATGTTCATAGTAGCACTATTTACAATAGCCAAGACATGGAAGCAACCTAAATGTCCATCGACAGAGGAATCGATAAAGAAGATGTGTATGTGTATATGTATATATATACATATATACATAAGTATACATAATGGAATACTACTCAGCCATAAAAATGAATGAAATAATGCCATTTGCAGCAACATAGATGGACCTACAGATTATCATATTAAGCGAAGTAAGTCAAACAGAGAAAGACAAATATTATGCAATATCACTTATATGTGGAATCTAAAGAACTGATACAATTAAACTTATTTACAAAACAGAAATAGACTCACAGACATAGAGAACAATCTTATGGTTACCAAAGGAGAAAAGGTGAGGGGAGAGGGATAAGTTAGGAGTGTGGGAATAACATATACACACTATTATATGTAAAATAGATAATCAACAAGGACATTCTGTATAGCACAGGGAACTATATTCAGTATCTTGTAATAACCTACAATGGAAAAGAATCTGAAATTGAATATATATATATATATACACATATATATATACACACACATATATATATAACTGAATCACTTTTCTGTACACCTGAATCTAACACAACATTGTAAATCAACTATACTTCAATAAAAAAACACATATGATCATCTCAGTAGGTGCAGAAAAAGCTTCTGACAAAATTCAACCTCCATAAAAACTCTCCAGAAAGTGGGCATAGCGGGAACATACCTCAACATAATAAAGGCCATACATGAAAAACTGACAGCTAACATCACAGTCAATGGTGAAAAGCTGAAAGCATTTCCTCTAAGATCAGGAACAAGATAAGGATGCCCACTCTTATCAGTTTTATTCAACATAGTATTGGAAGTCCTAGGCATAGCAACCAGAGAAGAAAAAGAAATAAAAGCAATCCAAATTGCAAAGGATTTTCACTATTTGCAGGTGCTATGATATTATACATAGAAAATCCTAAAGATGCCACCAAAAAACTATTTCCAATAAGAAATGAATTCAGTAAAGTTGTAGGATACAAAATTAATATACATATATTTATTGCATTTCTATACACTAACAACAATTTATCAGAAAGAAATTAAGAAAATGATCCCATTTACAACTGCATCAAAAAGAATAAAATACCTAGACATAAATCTAACTACGAAGCTCAAAAACCTGTACTCAGAAAACTAAAAGATACTGATGAAAGAAATTTAAGATTATACAAACAAATGGAAGGATATATCCAGTTCATGGATTAGAAGAATTAACATTGTTAAAATGACCATACTACCCAAGGCAATCTACAGATTCAACACAATCCCTATCAAAATACCACTGCCATTTGTCACAGAACTGGAACAAATAATTCTAAAATTTGTGTGGAAACCCAGAAGGCCTTGAACAGCCAAAAGAATCTTGAGGAAGAATACAGCTGGAGGTATAATGCTCCCTGATTTCAACCTTTACTACAAAGCTGCAGTAACAATGAAAGTATGGTACTGGCACAAAAACAGACATGTAGATCAATGGAATAGGATAGAGAGCTCAGAACTTAATCCACACTTATAAGGTCAGTTAATCTATGACAAAAGAAGCAAGAATATACAATAGGGAAAATACAGTCTCTTCAATAAGTGGTGTTACATGTGGGTATGTAACATGTAAATAATGAAACCAGAATATATTCTCACACCATATTCAGAAATAAACTCAAAATGTATTGAAGCCTTAAATGTAATCATCTTAAATCATTGAACTTAAATCTAATCCTGAGGGAAATACAAACCAAAACCACTTTGAGATATAATCTCACACCTGTCAGAATGGTTATTATCAAAAAAACAACAAATAGTAAGTGTTGGCAAGTATTTGGAAAGAAGGGAAACATGTGCACTGTTGGTTGAAATGTAAATTGGTACAGCCACAGTTTTTTTCCTCAAAAAATTATAAATAGAACTATCATAATATCTAGCAATTCCACTTCTGGGTTTTTCCAAAGAAGTCAAAAACACTAATTGAAAAAGGTACATGCATCACTTTGTTCACTGCAGCACTATTTACCAATAGCCAAAATATGGAAGCAACCTAAGTGTCCGATGGATTATTACTCAACCACAAAAAAGAATGAAATCGTGCTATTTGAGACAACATGGATGGACCTGTAGGGTACTATGCTAAGTGAAATCAGTCAGGCAGAGAAAGACAAATACAGTATTTCACTTATATGTGAAATCTAAAAACAAAACAATTGAACAAACATAACAAAACAGAAACAGAGTCATAGATACAGAGAACAAACAGGTGGCTGCCAGAGAGGAAAGAGTGGTGAGATGAGTGAAATAGTTGAGGGAGATTAACAGATACAAACTTCTGGTTACACAAGAAATGAGTCATGTGTATGAAATGTACAGAGTGGGGAATATAGTCAATAACAATATAAAATATCTTTGCATGGCAGATGGTAACTAGACTTATCATAGTGATCACTTTGTAATGTATAGAAATACTGAATCACTATGTTATACACCAGGAACTAACTCGGTATTGTATGTCAGTTACACTTCAAAACAAACAAACTCATAGAAAAATAGATCTAATTTGTGGTTACCAGAGGTGGGGGGTTGGGAGAGAATTGGATGAAGTTCGTCAAAAGGCACAAAATTCCAGTTATAAGTACTAGAGATGTAAAGTATAACATGATTAATATATTTAGCACTGCTGTATGTTATATATGAAAGGTGTTAAAAGAGTAAATCCTAGGAGTTTTTATCACAAGGAAAAACATTTGTTCTTTTTCTTTTATTTCGTATCTATATGAGATGATGAATATTCACTAAATTTATTTTGGTAATCATTTCATGATGTATGTAACTCAAATCACTATGAGGTATACCTTAAGCTTATACAGTGCTGTATGTCACTTATATCTCAATAAAACTGGATAAAAAATTAATTAAAATATTTGAGTAAAAAAAGAAACAACTCACATTCCCCATATTTTATGAAGAAATGGGGAAGGAGGAATTACAAACATTTAGGATTGACTGATATACCACAGAATAATTGTTTTACCCTGAAAATTCAAGCATAATAGAAATAGAATTTGATGGATTTAATCAAGAATTTTAAGATGAGAAAGGTAAGGAAGTATCAAGGCTACAGTTCTGAATCACATTTTTCAGGCTTCAGTGTGATAAATGAACACCTTGTGATGTAAAAATACTCGTTTAAAAGGCACTGGTGTTTTTAAAAGGGAAATTTTCCCTACCATGTAATCTAGTGAAAGTTGAATTCCAGCTGGATATTTTTCTCCTTTCTTTCCAACTGCCATTCACTAGTATTAGACTAAACAGATAAAAGTGACTTAATTAAAAATCGACTTACTGTAGAAAGAATATATAAAATAATAATTCTGGTATATTCAAACCTGGCACTCTCACGAATACATTATTAAGGGAAAACCTGTGCTATAGAAAAGAATGGTTTATTCCCACATAATCAGAAAGTGTACCACTCCATAAATGTCAATTTCTCCTCTCTTATTGTGAAAAACTGAGAAAATTAGTCAAACGAGAATCTTTACAAGAGCATTTTGAGTGAGAAATATTAATTCTGTTGTGAAATTAAAAAGACTTAAAAGGCTAAAACTATATTGAGAAGCTCACAAACAATTTCATCTTAAATCAAGATATACATACTCTTAATTTTATGCTGTTTTCTAAGAACACCAGTATTTTCTATATTAAAATAATTCATTGCTGCTTCAAAATTTAAATATTTGAGTCTCTTCCAAAATACTTCAAGTAACTAATTTATGAATTAAATAAAATTAATCAAATCTTTGGGAAGGTAATACATTTTTTCAAATTCTTATTTTTTATTCACAAATAAAAGTTATTTTTCAGAGCAAACTGAACATAAAAGGTATTTTTTAAAATATTTATTTATGTAGGCTGCTCTGGGTCTTAGTTGCGGCACATGGGATCTTTAGTTGGGGCATGCGGGATCTCCCAGTTGGGGCATGCGGGCTCATAGTTGCAGCATGCAGGCTTCTTAGTTGCAGCATGCAGACTTCCTAGTTGCAGCATGCAGACTCCTAGTTGAGGCATGCAAACTCTTAGTTGTGGCATGCATGCGGGATCTAGTTCCCTGACCAGGGATCGAACTCGGGCCCGCTGCATTGGGAGCACAGAGTCTTACCCACTGGACCACCAGGGAACTCCCAAAAGGAATTTCAACTTGGGAGATGTTTTACTCATCAATACATACCTAAGATCAGAGCATGGTACACAGCAAGCACTCAAAATTTTTTATTGAGTTAATAAATCAATCAGATAAATGTTCATGTGTGTATATAAGTTTGTTAACCTAAGTTTCATAAAACTTGATATATGACTATTCCCCTATTTAAAAAAATTTAAATCAGCACTCAAAAATGTATTATATCATATCCCTCATTCACTGTGTTGATGGAATTTGAAGTTGAAAAGTCTCATGCAAAATAGATTTGTGATTTGCTAAAACATGTTGTTAAAAGTTCAGGTTTTAAAAAAAAAAAAAGTTCAGGTTTTGTTTTCTGATGTCAGTTGGGGGAAAATGTCACTAGTAGTTTCGAACTGAGTTTTATCTTGCACATGTGAATTAAATTATATTTTTCTTGGTTTCAGATGCATAAACACATTTCTCCCATGGCATTGTGCCAGTAGAATAATGCACCTGGAATATGTTAATTTCCTTAATGACCTCACAGTCTGTCATAACAAGCTAATCACCTCCAGACAAGAAGATTAGCATGATTTGTACATTTAGAGAAAAAGTCCTTAAATGCCAACTTAATTATTATTGAAATTAATTTCCTTATTTATTAATTTAAGGTCCAAATTTTGTATGACAGTGTTTTCTCCCACACTTCTAACTGTTTCTTATTTTCTGATACTACTTAATCATCAGGTTGGCTTGACATACACTCTTAAAACAACCTTTAGAATTGTATGACCTTATTCAAAATGCTGCAGAAAAGGGCCTATGTACATGTTCAATAATTCAAGTCAAGCTAATGGCACCACATATGTTTTCTGTTACGATATGGTTACAATTTAACATGTAGAAAATGTGGAATATATGTATATTTGATGCAATCCTATACTTAGCACTACCTAAAGAGTTGAGCCAAAACAATCGATTCCTTTATTTTTGTCCCATCATAAACACCAGATTTCACTTGGCAGCAGAACCCGTAAATAAGTTAGAATTTGTCATACCTACAGAAAGCAGTACACAAAGGATCTGCTCCCTGATTCCTTTTCATCTAATGTGCTCTGTATTACCATAAATAAGAAATTAATAAATATATTACCTGTGGCCATAATTATTTGACATCTATAGGCAAAAATAAAGAAACATAATTAAAATAGTTCAGGAGTATAATTCAATAGATTTAACCATTTTGAAACCTAAGCTGTACATATGCCAACTGAATATTATTTCACATAGTTATAAACAGTTTATAACTGCTTCAGGGTTTGAATCAGTCAGCCAAGTTAAAGCCATATTACTTAGAGGAAAAATTGATCACAAAAGTGACAATCCACAGATATTTTGCAACACTTAGAAAAGTCTATTTCATTTTCAGTTTCTTAACCAGATCCAATGACTTGTCACAAAAGAACTAAAGGATTACAAATATTTCTAAAAGCCTGGAGTACTTGTGTACCTGCTAATTTTTCTCCAAATGAAGTCAATGTCAAGGAGCAGAACAACAACAACTGTACCAGGAGTTTGCCATCATAAGAAACACAAGGGAATAACCATCGAAAGATAGGACAGAATGGGGGATCATTGTGATTGATATGTCAAGCATTATATTGGGGCCTATAATAAGCTCAAAAACTTGTTAACTGTCCTGCTGTCTCACTATCATTCCTTGCTTTCAGGTTATTCTCCACTGATCCTATCATATAAAAGTAATGGCCCTTGAAAGAGAATAGCCTAGACAGAAGGAATTAGGAGAGAAATGAACATTTTCCCACATGTACTAACGGGATACAATGCATGCAGTCACAATTGAGAGTGATTTTATTTTTTAACATCTTTATTGGAGTATAACTGCTTTACAATGGTGTGTTAGTTTCTACTTTATAACAAAGTGAATCAGCTATACATATACATATATCCCGATATCTCCTCCATCTTGCGTCTCCCTCCCACCCTCCCTATCCCACCCCTCTAGGTGATCACAAAGCACCAAGCTGATCTCCCTGTGCTATGTGGCTGCTTTCCACTAGCTATCTATTTTACATTTGGTAGTGTATATATGTCCATGCCACTCTCTCGCTTCGTCCCCGCTTACCCTTCCCCCTCCCCGTGTCCTCAAGTCCATTCTCTATGTCTGCGTCTTTATTCCTTTCCTGCCCCTAGGTTATTCAGAACCTTTTTTTTTTAGATTCCATATATATGTGTTAGCATACAGTATATGTTTTCCTCTTTCTGACTTCCTTCACTCTGTATGACGGACTCTAGGTCCATCCACCTCACTACAAATAACTAAATTTCATTTCTTTTTATGGCTGAGTAATATTCCATTGTATATATGTGCCACATCTCCTTCATCCATTCATCTGTTGATGGATACTTAGGTTGCTTCCAAGTCCTGGCTATTGTAAATAGAGCTGCAGTGAACATTGTGGTACATGACTCTTTTTGAATTATGGTTTTCTCAGGGTATATGCCCAATAGTGGGATTGATGGGTCATATGGTAGTTCTATTTTTAGTTTTTTAAGGAACCTCCCTACTGTTCTCCATAGTGGCTGTATCAATTTACTTTCAAACCAACAGTGCAAGAGGGTTCCCTTTCCTCCACACCCTCTCCAGCATTTATTGTTTGTAGATTTTTTGATGATGGCCATTCTGACTGGTGTGAGGTGATACCTCATTGTAGATTTGATTTCCATTTCTCTAATGATTTGTGACGTTGAGCATCCTTTCATGTGCTTGTTGGCCATCTGTATATCTTCTTTGGAGAAATGTCTATTTAGGTCTTCTGCCCATTTTTGGATTGGGTTGTTTGTTTTTTGATATTGAGCTGCATGAGCTGCTTGTAAATTTCGCAGATTAATCCTTTGTCAGTTGCTTCATTTGCAAATATTTTGCCCCATTCTGAGGGCTGTCTTTACATCTTGTTTATGGTTTCCTTTGCTGTACAAAAGCTTTTAAGTTTCATTAGTCCCATTTGTTTATTTTTGTTTTTATTTCCATTTCTCTAGGAGGTGGGTCAAAAAAGGATCCTGCTATGATTTATGTCATAGAGTGTTCTACCTATGTTTTCCTCTAAGAGTTTTATACTGTCTGGCCTTACACTTAGGTCTTTAATCCTTTTTGAGGTTATTTTTCTGTGTGGTGTTAGGGAGTGTTCTAATTTCATTCTTTTACATGTAGCTGTCCAGTTTTCCCAGCACCACTTATTGAAGAGGCTGTCTTTTCTCCATTGTATATTCTTGCCTCCTTTATCAAAAATAAGGTGACTATATGAGCGTGGGTTTATCTCTGGGCTGTCTATCCTGTTCCATTGATCTATATTTCTGTTTTTGTGCCAGTACCATACTGTCTTGATTACTGTAGCTTTGTAGTATAGTCTGAAGTCTGGGAGCCTGATTCCTCCAGCTCCATTTTTCTTTCTCAAGATTGCTTTGGCTATTTGGGGTCTTTTGTGTTTCCATACAAATTGTGAAATTTTTTGTTCTAGTTGTGTGAAAAATGCCATTGGTAGTTTGATAGGGATTGCACTGAATCTGTAGATTGCTTTGGGTGGTCTAGTCATTTTCACAATATTGATTCTTCCAGTCCAAGAACATGGTATATCTCTCCATCTGTTTGTATCATCTTTAATTTCTTTCATCAGTGTCTTAAAGTTTTCTGCATACAGGTCTTTTGTCTCCTTAGGTAGGTTTATTCCTAGGTATTTTATTGTTTTTGTTGCAATGGTAAATGGGAGTGTTTCCTTAATTTCTCTTTCATATTTTTCATCATCAGTGTATAGGAATGCAAGAGATTTCTGTGAATTAGTTTTGTTTCCTGCTACTTTACCAAATTCATTGATTAGCTCTAGTAGTTTTCTGGTAGCATCTTTAGGATTAGCTATGTACAGTATCATGTTATGTTTCCTTCTTCTTTTCCAATTTGGATTCCTTTTATTTGGTTTTATTCTCTGACTGCTGTGGCTAAAACTTCCAAAGCTATGTTGAATAATAGTGACAGTGGACAACCTTCTCTTGTTCCTTATTCTGTTGTTTTTGGATGGAATGTCCTATAAATATCAATTAAGGCCATCTTGTTTAATGTATCATTTAAAGCTCTGTTTCCTTATTTATTTTCATTTTGTATGATCTGTCCATTGGTGAAAGTGGGGTGTTAAAATCCCCTACTATGATTGTGTTACTGTTTATTTCCCTTTTGATGGCTGTTAGAATTTGCCTTATGTACTGAGGTGTTCCTATGTTGGGTGCATAAATATTTACAATTGTTATACCTTCTTCTTGAGTTGATCCCTTGATCATTATGTAGTGTCTTTCTTTGTCTCTTGTAATAGTCTTTAATAAAGTCTATTTTGTCTGATACGAGAATTGCTACTCTAGCTTTCTTTTGATTTCCATTTGCATGGTATATCTTTTTGCATCCCCTCACTTTCAGTCTGTATGTGTCCCTAGGTCTCAAGTGGATCTCTTGTAGACAGCATATATATGGGTGTTGTATATATGCTGGATCCATTAGGCCAGTCTATGTCTTTTGGTTGGAGCATTTAATCCATTTACATTTAAGGTAGTTATCGATATGTATGTTCCTATTATCATTTTCTTAATTGTTTTGGGTTTGTTATTGTAGGCCTTTTCCTTCTCTTGTGTTTCCTGCCTAGAGAAGGCCCTTGAGCATTTGTTGTAAAGCTGGTTTTGTGGTGCTGAATTCTCTTAACTTCTGCTTGTGTGTAAAGGTTTTACTTACTCCATTGAATCTGAATGAGATCCTTTGCTGGGTAGAGTAATCTTGGTTGTAGGTTTTTCCCTTTCATCACTTTAAATATATCCTGCCACTCTCTTCTGGCTTGCAGAGTTTCTGCTGAAAGTTCAACTGTTATCCTTATGGGGATTCCCTTGTATGTTATTTTTTGTTTTTCCCTTGCTGCTTTTAATATTTTTTCTTTGTATGTAATTGTTGATAGTTTAATGTGTGTCTTGGCGTGTTTCTCCTTGGATTTATCCTGTATGGGACTCTCTGCACTTCCTGGACTTGATTGACTATTTCCTTTCCAATATTAGGGAAGTTTTCAACTATAATCTCTTCAAATATTTTCTCAGTCCGTTTCTTTTTCTCTTATTCTTCTGGGACCCCTATAATTCATACGTTGGTGCATTTAATGTTGTTCCAGAGGTGTCTGAGACTGTCTTCAATTCTTTTCATTCTTTTTTCTTTATTCTGCTCTGCAGAAGTTATTTCCACTATTTTATCTTCCAGCTCACTTATCCGTTTTTCTGCCTCAGTTATTCTGCTATTGATTCCTTCTAGAGAATTTTTAGTTTCATTTTTTGTGTTGTTCATCATTGTTTGTTTGCTCTTTAGTTCTTCTAGGTCCTTGTTAAACATTTCTTGTGTTTTCTCCATTCTATTTCCAAGATTTTGGATCATCTTTACTATCATTACTCTGAATTCTTTTTCAGGTAGACTGCCTATTTCCTCTTCATTTGTTTGGCCTGGTGGGTTTTTACCTTCCTCCTTCACCTGCTGTTTTTCTCTGTCTTCTCATTTTGCTTAACTTACTGTGTTTGGGGTCTCCTTTTGCCGGCTGCAGGTTCGTAGTTCCCATTGTTTTTGGTGTCTGCCTCCAGTGGGTAATGTTGTTTCAGTGGGCTGTGTACGCTTCCAGGTGGAGGGGACTGGTGCCTGTGTTCTGGTGGATGAGGCCAGATCTTGTCTTTCTGGTGGGCAGGACTGCATCCGGTGCTGTGTTTTGGGGTGTCTGTGACCTTATTATGATTTTAGGCAGCCTCTCTGTTAATGGGTGGGGTTGTGCTCCTGTCTTACTAGTTGCTTAGTATGGTGTGTCCAGCACTGTAGCTTGCTGGTCATTGAGTGGAGCTGGGTCTTAGTGTTGAGATGGACATCCCTGGGAGACCTTTTGTTGTTTGATATTACGTGGACCTGGGAGGTCTCTGGTGGACCAACGTCCTGAACTCGGCTCTCTCACCTCAGAGGCACAGGCCTGACACCCGGCCGGAGCACCAAGACCCTGTCAGCCACACAGCTCAGAAGAAAACAGAGAAAAAAGGAAGAAAGAAAGAAAGGAAGGAAGGAAGGAAGGAAGGAAGGAAGGAAGGAAGGAAGGAAGGAAGGAAGGAAGGAAGAGAGAGAGAGAGAGAGAGAGAGAGAGAAAGAAAGAAAGAAAAAGAAAGAAAGAAAGAAAGAAAGAAAGAAAGAAAGAAAGAAAGAAAGAAAGAAAGAAAGAAAGAAAGAAAGGAAGAAAGGAAGAAAGGAAGGAAGGAAGGAAGAAAATAAAGTTATTAAAATAAAAATAAAGAAAATTATTAAGAATTAAAAAATGAAAAAGTAATAAAAAGAAAGAAAGAAAGAAGAGAGCAACCAAACCAAAAAACAAATCCACCAATGATAACAAGCACTAAAAACTATACTAAGAAGAAAAAAAAAAAAGGGACAGAACCCTAGGACAAATGGTAAAACAAAGCTATACAGACAAAATCACACAAAGCATACACACATACACACTCACAAAAGAGAAAAAGGAAAATATATATATATCTATATATAAAAACAAAAATGGAAGAGAGCAACCAAATCAATAAATCTATCAGTGATAATAAACTCTAAATACTAAACTAAGATAAACATAAACCAGAAACAAATTAGATGCAGAAAGCAAATCCCAAGGCTACAGTTGCTCCCAAAGCCCACCGTCTCAATTATGGAATGGTTCGTTTTCTATTCTGGTATTCCAGAGATGCAGGGTACATCAAATTGATTGTGGGGATTTAATCCACTGCTCCTGAGGCTGCTGGGAGAGATTTCCCTTTCTCTTCTTTGTTCCCACAATTCCTGGGGTTCAGCTTTGGATTTGGCCCTGCCTCTGTGTGGCCCAGCATGACATTGCAACAGTGTGAGGCACATCATGTGTTCTTCTGGGGAAGTTGTCCCTGGATCATGGGACCCTGGCAGTGGTGGGCTGCACAGGCTCCCAGGAGGGGAGGTGTGGAGAGTGACCTGTGCTTGCACACAGGCTTCTTGGTGGCTGTAGCAGCAGCCTTAGCATCTCATGCCCATCTCTGGTGTCCGCACTGATAGCCTTGGCTCATGCCTGTCTCTGGAGCTCATTTAGGCGGCGCTCTGAATCCCCTCTCCTCGTGCACCCCGAAACAATGGTCTCTTGCCTCTTAGGCAGTTCCAGACTTTCTTCCGGACTCCCTCCTGGCTAGCTGTGGCACACTAGCTCCCTTCAGGCTGTGTTCACGCCGCCAACCCCAGTCCTCTCCCTGGGATCCGACCTCCGAAGCCCGAGCCTCAGCTCCCAGCCCCGCCCGCCCCGGCGGGTGAGCAGACAAGCCTCTCGGGCTGGTGAGTGCTGGTTGCCACCAGTCCTCTGTGCGGGAATCTCTCCGCTTTGCCCTCTGCACCCGTTGCTGCGCTCTCCTCTGTGGCTCCAAAGCTTCTCCCCCACCACCCCCGCCTCCACCAGTGAAGAGCCTTCTTAGTGTGTGGAAACTTTTCCTCCTTCCCAGCTCCCTCCCAGACGTGCAGGTCCCATTCCTATTCTTTTGTCTCTGTTTTTTCTTTTTTCTTTTGCCCTACCCAGGTTCGTGGGGAGTTTCTTGCCTTTTGGGAAGTCTAAGGTCTTCTGCCAGCATTCAGTAGGTGTTCTGTAGGAGTTGTTCCACATGTAGATGTATTTCTGATGTATCTGTGGGGAGGAAGGTGATCTCCATGTCTTACTTCTCCGCCATCTTGAAGTTCTCTCCAAGAGTGATTTTAACACTAGGCAGCCTTTTTCTTGTCAAACTATGTAGGTTTCTTGAAGTGGGTATGATTTTGATATTTCTTTCCCCTTATACAAATGGGATTATATTAGACCTGCTCAATATCTTCTTATCTATTGGCTTAATAAGGTACTGTAATAGTTAACGTCTGAGAAAAATCCTAGTGCTATTTTTTTTTTTTTTAAGACCACAATCCTCAAATAGATTATTTTGAAGACTCCATATGTTTTGACATGGCATACTAGGCAATACGGTTTAACATAAGAAGCTTGGGCTTTGGAAACCTGCAGATCTACTTTCAAATGTCACCTCTGCCACTTTCTGATTCCTAATTCCAATCAACTTAGTAAATCCTACTGAATTTAATATTCTCGTCAGTAAAATAAAAACTGGGTGGAAGAGAATGTGAGAAGTGAAATGCCTCCTTTGGAACCTGGCATGCTTTTATTTTCTCTGCGTTGCTGATATGCTACTTTCTGAATTTTAACTGCCACTGGGGACAGAAACCTAGCAAAGAGCCTGGATCATAGGAGGCACTCAACTGATTTTACTTCCTTTTCCTGAGAAGTCATTAAAATTAATGACTTAATTATATCATTACATCATTACCTACTAAGAGTATCAAAATATTAAATCAATCAAGAGTTGGCCAACTCCTCACTATAATGAGTTTGAAATATACTGATTTACATGAAATCACTGACTTTGTAAGCCACATCAAGAGATTTTCATATGTCCTAATTTGCTGAAGAAAATTAAATGTTCAGGTTCTGTAAGAGAAACAAAATGAACTCTGGCTTCACCATGGCACTGGGCAGTTACACAGCAATAAATGGAGTGATCCTCAAGACCAGGGATCAACAAACTTTTCTGCAAAGACCAGATGCTAATTATTTTAGGCTTTGCATGACATATGGTGATTGTTGCAACTACTAGGCTCTGCCTTCATAGTACAAAATCAGTCATAGACAATAGGTAAACAAACGGGTAAGGTTGCATCACAAAAATAGTTACTGACAAAAATTGGTGGTGGAACGGATTTGACTCATAGGCTGTAGTTTTCCGACTCCTGTTCAATACTGACGATATCTCAGTACTCCACCAATTATCACTTACATGATTTCTCATAGTCCTGATATTTCCTACCAGTTAGCAAGATGACCACAACTATATGTAGAGATTTAGAGAACATATTAAAGGAACAATTACATATTAGAAACTAGGTATAAATTCTAATCACATTCTTCTTAAAAATGTTTAGTAGTAAAATACAGGAGTGGACCAAGAAAGATGGCTAAATGTATAACTCATAGTATGATTCCTAACTAGCATAAAAACCTAATATAAAACATCTTCCAACCTCAAAGGTCATAGTTTGAGGCTCCAGTCAATCCAGAGGGCATTCCAAATAATAATTTGCCATTAACTGGTGTGCCAGTTACAGGTTATGCCAATAACCAGTCAAGAACACAGAAAATTGTTGCTAGGTAACTACAGTAACTGGAGGTAATGTGAAAAACCAAAACAAAATATTTTTAATCTGTCCACCCACTTGCAATAGGATTAAGTCCAAGAATTAGAAATCACTGGGTCTACAAATGCAAAGGAATTTTTAGATGTTTGAACAAATGGAAAGAAGAACAAAGATACTGCAGAACATTTGGTGATCCTCCCCCACAAAGCATGTTTCAAACCACAGAATTTGAAAACAAAATTAAAAGAAGTAAAAGATTATTATGTGTAGATAGTTGAATAGTTTTCCTCCATTGCACACTAAAGCTCTTTCTAAAGATCAACATTAAAACAATCAGCTCATGTTTTCCAATTGGTCAATAAGCTCTCTTATTAGATTGTGAACTCAGAGGCAAGAACAATATATTATTCATCATTTCTATAAGTAGAAGATATAAATAATATAGGTATACTGGATAGAAATAGTAGGTGCTAAGCAAGTTATTTAAGTACATTTAATAATCTACTAGCCTTAATAGAGTATAGAAATCACAAAGTTGCTCATTATGTTATTATCTCAAAACCCACTCATCTAAATAGTAGGATATTCCCTGAAAGTGTAAAACTCTATCTTCTATCCCTTAATGATGTGCTGCAAGGACCAGAGTTCTTATGAGAAGACTGGAGAATTCAGAGGTGCACCATTTGGCGATTCAAAGCAGGCTCCTGTCTGTCTTAATTAAACGAATCCCTCAGCACTGAACAAGCAGGCTGCTTTCCGAGACAGAAGAGATGTCACACAGATGTTTCCAACAAAATTTCCAAAAGTTTACCTTGCTGGGAAAAAATGACTCCATTCAAAGTAAGAGTTTTACCAATCCTATAAGAATGAACACAGCAAAAGGCTTGGAATTTGCCTTTTTTTAAAGGAAAACACATATACAACGTACAACCAGACACGTATTCAGAATGTCCAGATGTCTTCACTGTGCAGGGGAATAATTTTTAAAACTCCACAGAAATAAGAAAAGGCACTGAGAGAACGATGAGAAGGTGCTGCAAATCTGAGAAGTGAGAATACACAGACCTCTCTTGGATTGCCAACTTGATTAGCTCTTCTCCCTTACAGAAAGATGCTTTAGTCATTGACATGCCAAAAAAAGGACCCAAAACTATGCCTAATTTCTGGTCAAAGGTGAAAGAAAGAAATGCCAAGAAGACAAATGCTTACAGAAGAGACCTGTGAAACAAGGCAGTAAAGATAGGTTTTATAGATCTGTGGTACAGAAGATGAAATCCGGTGTGGAATAGATCATGTCTCCTTGTGAATTTTAATGCAGATGATGGAACAAGAGGGCATACATAAGAATTAGGGAAAATGTGATTTGAAACAGATGTCATGCAGCCCTTCATTGCAAAGAGTCATAAATGAATGTATGGAATATCAGGCGGAAAAAAAGCTGTCCAGGTGAAGAATACTGAATGTTAAAAAAAAAAAAAAACAATTGCATATCACCCCAGGTTAGATGAGATTATAAAGTATTAGGAGGCTTCACTGGATGACTATAACCAATTTCTTTATATTTGAATGTTAATTAATTTTTAGTTTTATCACTTCAGAATACAACAAAGGTATTAATTTTTAACAAATGATGATAAGAAAACCCAGAATTAACACGTGGATGAGATTCTGGGTTTCTGATTTGGAGTCTGCCACTCTACTGTCTTGGCATCATAGCCTCACATGGTGAATTTAGAGATTTCCAAGTTATAAAAAATTAGATTATTTTGAAGATCAGAGTTCTATAACATACTGTATTTTACTTTTTTAAAGTAAGCAAGCAGAATAGCTCCTTAATTGCTGCTGTATTATAAGTCTAACATAGCAATTCTCCTGAGGGATTTTTCTGCTTTAACAGACACTTGAAATTGAGTAATGATTTTTTCTTATTGGCTACTAGAAATTTTAGAACCATATTTAGCACTCACTCAAAGCAACTGAGTAACTTTTGACATAAGCATTTCTGTCCTGTGCCCACTACCTCTCCATTTAATGTCTTTTCCCTACAGTGGTTTTACTTTTTTCTTTTGTAAATATTTTTAGCATATTCTAATTTGCTCTATTTTACATAACTTTTTAAGTCACTTTTACATGATCTGAAACAAAAGGAAATACAATTAATTAATTACTTAGATCCTTCCTATAGAATTGCACAATAAGACATGAGGCCTGATCACCCCTTTAGTTTATCTCAATTCAGTTCATATTGGTCTTAAAACAAGACATCCAGAACACATAATTTACTGATAGCCAACACTATCAAAGAGGTATACAAAGAGGTTCAATGAATATAAACAACAAAGCAAACATCAAATCTATAGAATGAATACAGAAACTGAGAATTCTCTGAAAAAATCCCATTTTATAAAACACCCATCCATACATCCATGGTTTTGGGGATTCAGAAAGTGTCCCTGCCCCAGTAGCTCCCAGATCAGTGTCTCAGCAATAAATCTTGCTTTCAACATCATGGTGCTAAACTCTCAACCCTTGTCAGAATCCACGTTTGACATATACGTGTTCATTGAAATTGGCATGGGTATATGGTGGTCCAAGTGACATGGGATGAACAGGAATGAAAAACCACTGGTTCCTTCCCCATAGTGCTACCATTTTTTCTTCTTTCATTTTTACACTTCTAGTCCCAGAAGCTCTTTCCTAAAACTCACAATCACAAAACTAAGCCCACACAACCCTCGTGGTACCCAGTGAATTCTCTGCTTTATACACCACTTGCTTTTTGATTGCAAGTGTGTGGAGATGGAAGGAAATAAAAAAAGGCACATCGGGATTTCATAGAATCTGAAACTGTCATATACAATATCCTGCCAAAATCCACATTCCTTGTGTCTCTTCCTTAATAATCTGTTTTTAATAACACAGGCATTAACATTTCTCATCTTTGACCTCATCCCAGCAAAATGAAAGCTACAAATATAGTTTAATAGAAGGAACTTATTTACCTGCTTATGTATCTGTGTACTAAACCAAGGTTGCAACAATTTTCAGTTTCTTATACACTTACCATATTTCTCATTTGTTTCCCACTGGAGAGAATATCATTATCTATGATAAAAACTTATTTTTAATAAACTTTTTGAAATAGAAATATAGCCACAGAACAGAGGAACAATAAAAAGAAGGAGAAGGGGAAAATGACAATAAGAGCACCACCCTGATATCAGGGGAGCTTTTTCAAAGCACATACACCTTTCTTCTCTCCCCTACCTCTCAAATTCTGAACTACTCATTTTTCACCTGGAATAGGCTAAGAAAGGAAGAGAAGTTCATAGTTTTATCATCTCTTATTAAGGTTCTATGAACTAATTAGTGTTTTAATCACTGTTTACAAGGCCATTGAGTGCACTTTATCCTTGATACTTCAGAAGCTCTGATAGCTGAATGCGGCTATTATTTCAACCAACCAGACGAACAAACATTTTCTGGGAATGTGATGTGAGGGACAAAGAAACAGGATCATAAAAATCAAATCAAACTGATGGGTTTTTCCACTGTTATGACTTGGTTGATACAGAGAAAAGAATATTCTAGTCATAACCCATCTGATCATAAAGTATTCACATTACCATACTGCTGGGTATTCTATGGTAAGAAAAAGATTGTGCTGAAATTACATTCTAGAGGCCAATAGACAAAAAAGATTTTTGCTGAAAATATACTAGTACACCATTCACTCATTGGAAACCAGTCAATTCTTAGACTAATGTTTCCAATTCACATATCCTTAATCTAACAGATATAAATTCAACACCAAGAGCAGTAACTCCACACATTATGTAGCACTTTATACTTCACAATACACCATAAGGCAGATTATCTCATTTTATTGAACAAAAATCCATTTTATTATTTCAAGTTACAGACAGGAAAAATAAAGTTCAGAGAGATTAAATGACTTGCCCTGGTCATTCAGTGACACTGCCAGGTCTCTTGTTCCTAGTCTATTACCCTTTGCTCTACCTGGAGGTTAATGTTAATTTCATTAAGTCAATACAATTCCAATAAGGTGACTCCAACAATATTCAGCTGTTTCTCTGCAAGCTCAGTTTTCTTCATCTAAACATTATCTTCCTCCTGGTATCTCTTTGACAACAAATTACTACAAGAAATTCAAACTCATAGTTAGGCTGTACATCAAAACCTACAGGAGGGAGGTAGGAGCCACAAAGCAGGTTCTGAGGATAGCATGTGTTGGTCTCCTGAGAGCATCAGCAAGGGCTGAGGTTCTTATTAACAAACAGGAATTGACACATGTTCTTATGGTTTGCATCTACATTAGCACAAACCGCCTGTGCTGCCAAAATGAAATTACTGTATCCTTTTTAGCATGCTGTGCAATTAAATATTTTCTACATGTTGTTAAGGAGATAAAAATAATAATAAGTGACCAATGTTGTGACAGTGTAACAGAGACTCAGTTTTAAGACAGATGAGATGTAAGTTATGGAGCTTGCCAGAGCCATGAAAGAGTGTACTCTCTTCACTAGTGTCAACAACTTATTTTACGAGCAGTTATTCACCAGAGGGTCAGGCGCCATTAAAGTCAACATAAAACTCCGGAAAGGGGCTTCTTCTCTGGCACATGCTATATTCCTCCTCAGGAATATAGTGGTGATTTAAACAAACCTATACAATTCAATTTCAAAACACGTGAGTTTAAATTAATATAATCTCTTATAAAAGATAGGAATGTTTGCGCTTACCTATTAGTACTTTAGAATAAGCTAAGATTTCTATATTATTTTAATTGTTTATGTACCTTTAGATGTAGAGCCAGTGTCATCTTGCTCTTGATAAAAGTAGACAAAATAGTCATTAAGAAATTAAAATAGTGGTTCAAAATTATGTTAATCAATAAGAGTATCAAAATTAAAGAAAAAAACTTCACTAGCCCATGTCATTATAAAAGCTAATAAAGCTGTTCCTTAAGTGTGTACATTTTAAAGAAGAAAAGGTGAGAAAAAGGAAAGAGGGAGAGAAAGAGAAGAGGGGGAGGAGGAGGGAGAAGGAAGAAAGTCATCTGAAACTACAACTTGATGAGCTACATTTCTTTTAAATATGTACTGAACAGTTACTCAAAGAATAAAAGGGAGCTTTTAGGGGAAATAACTCCAGCTCTTCAACCACAAAGCAATAGTGTATGTCTCCAGACTATTTGTTTATTAATAATTCAGCTTTTATCACCAAATATGCTTAATCATTTCAAGGGTAAAGCTCATGAAATGTCATTTCAATTCATTCTTAGTGTGTTGTCTTGGCAGTCAGAGGAGAGAATTATAGGATTAAGCGGTCTGACTATATATAAAACAAGGCAGAAACATAAAAATCTCTTCTTTAAATGCTAGACTGATGTAATGATTTTAATGAGTTGCATAGTATTGTTCTTCATTCTTAGGATGGATTATATTTCTGGAAACTGACTTGACTGATTAGGTTTCATCCAGTCTCTCTGGATTTTGCTGCTGAATACGATCATTTCTATCCCATGAACAGCAGGATCCAAGCATCTGCCTCTTTATTGTAGCTTCCATGGTATTATTGTTGAATGTGTGAGCCAGTAGGGTCTTGCTGAATGAAGTGCACAATTCAAATCATAAAATTTTTCATACACCAGAGAACACTTTGGAGGCAACCCAAAGGTGAAATACAATTTCTATCCCAATGAGCTATTTGCTACAGACCCATGAGACACAAAAAGAAGTAAACTTTAAGAGCAGTGTTCTCAAAGTGAAGTCTCTGGACCAACTACTTCAGAATTATCTACAATGATGACTAAAAGGAGATTCTTGGGCACCTCTTCATATTTACACAATCATAATTTCTAAAGGCAAATCCCAAGCATCTACACAAGCTCACCTCATGACCCTAAAATTTTAAAAGCCGCTGTTCTTGAACCTTAAACTGCCCTAAAAAATAAAGTCAATATAAAAAATGTTATTATAATTTTTTTCTCACTGTTTTAAAGTCTTGAGTCTACACAACTCCCAGTTTCCAATGATGTTCCCCTGAAGACTTATGAAGCACTTTTTTGAAAAGGACCAGTTTCTTATATAGGCTGTCATGTAACCCAAATGGGTAGGGTATAACAATGCTGGAAAAATGTCCCAGTACATTGCCAAACATAAAACTCGAATGAAATAGGTTAATTCTTGTTGCATCAAGAGAAACCATGGCATAGAGTTTTTCAAAAATATGTTACAGCATAAAATATGAATTTAGCTTAAGTTTTCTTATTGACATTTCTTTCCCAAACTAGATTATAGTGCTGATGGCACATTATTGAGACATACACATATAGCACGTGGGTGGAAGCATATGGCAGAAAAACGGCTGCTTTCTTTGCCATATCCACACTTGCCATATATCCTGGAACTTATTAAATTCTGTTGAAGTGGTCAGACTGTTCTTAGTGTGCTTGCTTTTTCTTGAAGAAATCCACTGCCCTTTCAATGAGGAAGCATTCAGTTACCAAACTATTCCTGGTTTAAAAGTAATCTGCAAACTCTGCCTTGTAAACACTTACAGATATACCACAGAAGTCCCTAGAGCTACCTTGGAAGTAGCCCAAATTTATCTCAAACATATCTTGCTCGTGTAAAATAAATATTGAAACCATTATTCCAGAGAAACTATTTTTCTAAACCAGTTGCTTTTCAAACTGAAAGTCGAAGGCGTCACCATTGAGGTTGGAAATGCAAAGGAACGTGTTCAGTGAAATTGCTTTCCAGTGCAGAATAGAGACTGAAGGCACAGTTGCCTTCCTCCTCTTCTCACTAGTATAGGCTCTGCTGCTCATCTTCACCTGTTCTTTATAAAACAAGAAAAATGCCTAAATATAGAGCTGAGCTCTAATCTAGTCTTACTCTCATAGACTTTCCCCCTCCCTTCAATATTTCCTCTAGAGCTGGGGTTGCAAAACTATGGTCCATGGGCTAACATGTCCCTCAACTAGTTTTTGTAAACACACTTTTATTGCTACACAGCCACGCCCACTTATTTACATAGCATCTATGACTGCTTTCCCACTACAAAGTCAGAGTTGAGTAGTTGTAAAGGCACCCTAGGGCCCACAAAGCTAAAAACATTCACTATCTGGCCTTTTACAGATAAAGTTTGCTTACCACTGATCTAGAGGATATTTACAGTTGCCTCAGTACTGGTTATTATCAATCAGAGGTAGATAGAAGCAGAGGTGGTGAATGCCCAGCATGACACAGGTGGAAATTTTACATGAATATTATTGCAGGAAAAATAGATAGCTCATAATCAAAAACAAACAATGCCTATTCTTAACAAAATAGTTTCTTTTAAAAGTGAGGATTTAGCTGAATTGCTATTTTGAAAAGGAGGTCAGGAATGACCAAGATAAAATAGTGATTGTGGAAGCACTAAATCCCTAAACGTTTCTCCCTTTATTACAGCTGCTCTTTTTTGCTATATGCTTGATCTTGTTAAATGTGTAATTGCCCTCCTAATTTTCCCAGATAAATATTAACACTTAATTATTTCTTCATGCTCTCTTAATTATTTCTTCATGCATTTATAAGAATTAAGCTGAATTTTATGTTTTGTGCACTTTTTGACTGTTTATAATATGTGCCAATTTAAAAATATATATAAAGATAGTTTTAAACCATAAAAAGGAACATAAAAGAGTAAATCTGGGCTTCCCTGGTGGCGCAGTGGTTGAGAATCTGCCTGCCAATGCAGGGGACACGGGTTCGAGCCCTGGTCTGGGAAGATCCCACATGCCGCGGAGCAACTAGGCCCGTGAGCCACAACTACTGAGCCTGTGCTCCGCAACAAGAGAGGCTGCGATAGTGAGAGGCCCGCACACCGCGATGAAGAGTGGCCCCCGCTTGCCGCAACTAGAGAAAGCCCTCGCACAGAAACGAAGACCCAACACAGCCATAAATAAATAAATAAATAAAAGAGTAAATCTAACAAAAAGTCTGCAAAATGTGTGTGAAGAAAAATGTAAATCCTCACTGAAAGATTTTTTTTAAAATCCTCTCTATTTGGAAAGGCATATCATGTCTTTTAATAGGGATGCCAAGAATTGTTAAGATGCAAATTCTCCCAAATTGAGCTATAGATTAATGAAATTCCAGTCAAAAACCAAATAGAACTTTTTAATAGAATATAACAAGCTAATTCTAAAATCCATATAGCATTATAAAGGCTTAGAAACAACAAAAACATGCCTAAAGATATAAAAAGTTTTTAAAAAGTGGGATGACTTGCCTTGCCAAATATTGAGACTCGTAAATACCACAGATATAGGTATAAAGATAGATAAAGAATATGAATGAATAGAGATAGAATAGAAATAAACCCACTATATATAAGTGACTTCTAACTCAGCTGACACTGCAGACTGGTGCGGGAAGGACTGACTGTTCAATAAAGATGCTGGGAGAGTTGTTATTCATTTGAAAAGAAAAAAGAAAAAAACAGGATCCTTACCTCACACTCTACACAAATTATAAATTCCAGATATGTTAAGTACTTTACTTTTGTAAAATAAAAATCTATAAACCTTTAATTCGACAATTAGGATAGCATCTTAATGAGCTTGGAGTAGGAAAAGGTCTACTAATAAGATACAAAACATAGAGTCATACAGAAAATAATAAGTTCAGTTACATTAAAATGAAGAACTTCTGTCCCTTAAAATACACCATGAAGAGAATAAAGAGATAAGCTGTTGCCTGGAAGAAAACATTTGCAGCACCTGTGAACAAGGGTTAGTATTCAGGATATGTAAAAGTCCTTATTAATCAAAAGGAAAAAGACAAATAACCCAAATAAAGCTTGCAATAGACATAAACAAGCATTTTATGAAAGAGGAAACAAATGGATCATAAACATGAAAACATGTTCATCCTTGCTGGTAATCAGGAAACATAATTTAAAACCACACGGTAGAATTTCAGGTAAAAATTTGAAATCGAGTCAATGTCAATTTTAGCAAAAATGTGGAAAAACAAGGCTTGTCCACTTAGCCACTGCTGGTGTGTGTGTAAAATATCTGGCATTTAAAGTCGAGGATATGTATATGCAGCAACTCTGTAATTCTACTCCTAAGAGAAAATCTTACATCTATGTACTGGAAGATTTGTATAAGAACATGCATAGCAGCATTGTTCCTAACAACAATTACAAATGTTTATCAAAACAAATGCTCAACAAACGCGTTAAGGTATTGTTGTTATGTGGTTATGTGAGCCACGTGGAGTGGAGAAATAAATTGTGGTATAGTCATATACTGACATTCTTTTCAGCAGGGACAATGAATGATATAGTATAGTAGTAACATACATAGCAACGAAAGTGGATCTAGAATAATCAGTTGAACAAAAGATATAAGGCATGGAATATGCACATCATATAATACAATTCCATTTTCATAAAGTTCAAACCAGTAAACTGAACATACTGTTATGGCATATACATGTAGTTAGACACAAAATACAGAAGGGGAAAAGAATGTGATCTGGGAGGGGTAACACTGGCATATGTTTTATTTCTTAAGCTAGATGATGGGTATATGGGTGTTATTTTAATTTTTATAATTTCTACTACATATGAATTTATATAGTCTTTTGTATGATGTATTTTCTAAATATTTTCAAGGAAATACCGTATGCTTTAAAAGATATGGAATATTTGATGAGAAAAATTTAACCAATAGACTTTATCTGCCCGTTTGAAAATTTAGAGATTGATTTTTTTTAATCCCTCAACTTAAGAGAGGGTACGTTGTACTGAGCTAGGAAAAAAATTAAATAGTCTAACAAAAATTGGTCATGAGGGGAAAACATTACTAAAAAAAACTCTAAACAAGTTAAAGTAGGGGGGATAAAGGGGGATCCTAAAATATTTAACACAGTGCTAAAGAAAATCAGCACAATGTTTTCAGTGTGTCACTGTATTTCTGTCACCTCCAAAAATACAACGAATTAAAGATTCAAAATGGATACACAGATAAAGATAAAATGGCTATTTTTCTAGGAAAAAAAGCAGAGGAAAATTTCTAGCTTCACTTTGTAATTGTTCATGAAGGAAAAAGTTTACCCTCTGTTTTCACAAGTCATGTTTCATTAGTGTAACAAACATAGGCAGAAGGAAAAGAATATTTCAACATGAATATGCTTTAAAATTTGCTCATCTCTTTACTAACCTCATGTAACAAACACATACAGAGAGATGTGCCATAATAAAAGAGTACTTACTTACGTGGCTGTGCACAATAATCAACCTGCAAAAGAGCCAAAATCCCAGAGGGTATAAATGTTATACTTAGGTGGTATTATGTATTTTATTCAGAGGAGGTAGCCGAACATTTGAAGGAACCAGTAATGAGTTTCCCCACTTTGAACCTAGTCCAAGTGGTGAATGAGTCATGATCAAATATTTTCACAGCCTACTAGACATTCAGTGATATTTGAGACTTGAGCTGACGGTCTTCCATCATTCTTTGGTGGACAGGTGTCACCACCACTAAATAGGCTTTTGCTTCAAATCAGCTGGGGGTGGGTGTGGGCAGAAAGCAAGGAGGTCTGGAGACTGAACAGCCCATTCATGGCCTGTGGTGGTCCTACCCAGGTTGGCACAGAGGCTCCTGGCCAAGTCCACCTGGTAAACATAGTATGTCCGGTAAAAGAAAGAAGGAGTTTTACCTCAGAGAGCTGTCAGTCTGGATCATCTACCAGCATTCAGTTGGCAGGGCCAAATTTCAAAAATGTAGGTGCTTTGATGAATAGGCCTTTATTTGAAACAGCCATTTTGAAAATCTCAGTTCCATAAACTTTATAACTGATATCTCACACAATACACAGTGGCGCATTCTGCTAAAAATCTGTTAGCCACAGATCAGAAGGATATTCGGATGGATAGATAAGCAGGTAAACGTGATTCGTATGTAGCTGGGTTATACTATAGACGTAGGCCTTGAAATAGGCCAGAAAATAACACTGTCAAAATAATAATACTCTCCAATTATATACAATTTTATAATTTATCAAATGATTTCGCCAGCACAAGATGTGGAAAAATTTAATTTTAGAAGTAAAAAATTGGCCCAAGATCACACAGGGAGTATAGGATTGAGTCAGGACATATCCTAAACATAAGTTAAAGTCCAGTGTTGGCTCCACTAGACCACATGTGCCTAAAAATAATAACAAGAATAGTGATAGCAGCTGCCATTTTTACTAAGCACCTACTAAGCATGAGGCATTGTATTATTCACTTTATACTTCTGTGTCTAAATTTAAAATATTTATTTATATTTAAATGCATAGCAAGAACTGTCTATGTTGAATCCTCTGATTACAACAAAGATGTATCAGTCTTATAAGTTTAACTGTCCATGTTTGGCTCTCTTTAACTACAGCATAACTGTACTGAATACATATATAAACTTTATACAGATGAAAACACATATAAATATATTTCATATATATGAAAGTTTATATGTGTTTATGTATAATATGTTTAACAATGTAATTTCCCAGTGTGTGAAGTACAATACTATCTTATTCTACACAAAGGTTAAAGTGAGATATTGTCTTAGAAAGATAGTTTTCAGTTTTAAAATTTAAATTATATTAATCAAGATGATATAAAATTAAAAGTTGATTTTCTCAGTTGTACTACCTACTTTTCAACTGTTCAAGAGTTACATTTGGCTAGCAGCACAAACTACAGTCAAGAGGATTTTTAGAAAATTGAAGTTTATTCATTTAAATATTGAATTAAAGATAATTTAGATTGAAATATTTAAATAGATTGCATAGTATCTGCCCTTATTAAGTCTTTCTGGTGATTTAGATCATTAATCTTTTAACTGTGTATGTAAATCATGGTACTCTGTATATACATTATACATACAGTGGTTTCCTGTTGCTCCGACAAGGTATGTTTTCTGTGTATACTCATTATTTCCCAAGAATACAAGTGATCATTTGTTTTTAGTATAATTTTTCCATCCGTGAAATGAGGATAACAATATTATTAACTATCTCATATACAAACCACTTAGAACAGTACCTAACACATAGAAAATATCCAATAAATATTATGCATGTTTAAATTATAGGAAATCAACTATACTTCAATAAAAAAATAAATTAAAAAAATTAAGTTTATATATACTTCATATATATTCATGTATTTCATATGTAATTATATATATGAAATTAGCTACAAGGACAGTATTACAGACTAAGGATTGATCATTTTACTAAACTTTAAAAGGAATTCTTGCAAGAACAATATTTAAAACGAAAATTTTTCTTGGTCATTATTTTTATTTTATTCTTTACCTTTACTGGCAGAAAAAAAAATTGTCTGGTTTAAAAGTGAAAGTAGGTGAGAGACCTTCAAGATGGCAGAGGAGTAAGACGTGGAGATCACCTTCCTCCCCACAAATACATCAGAAATACATCTACATGTGGAACAACTCCTACAGAACACCTACTGAATGCTGGCAGAAGACCTCAGACCTCCCAAAATGCAAGAAACACCCCACGTACATGGGTAGGGCAAAAGAAAAAATAAAAAACTGAGACAAAGAATAGGGACGGGACCTGCACCAGTGGGAGGGAGCTGTGAAGGACGAAAAGTATCCACACACTAGGAAGCCCCTTCACTGGTGGAGATGGGGGGTGGGTGGGGGAAGCTTCAGAGCCATGGAGGACAGCGCAGCAACAGGGGTGCAGAGGGCAAGGCGGAGAGATTCCCACACAGAGGATCGGTGCCGACCAGCACTCACCAGCCTGAGAGGCTTGTCTGCTCACCCGCCGGGGCGGGGGGTGGCTGGGAGCTGAGGCTCTGGCTTCAGAGGTCAGATCCCAGGGAGAGGACTGGGGTTGGCTGTGTGAACACAGCCTGAAGGGGGCTAGTGTGCCACAGCTAGCCGGGAGGGAGTCCGGGAAAAAGTCTGGAGCTGCCGAAGAAGCGAGAGACCATTGTTTCAGGGTGCGCGAAGAGAGGGGATTCAGAGCACTGCCTAAACGAGCTCCAGAGATGGGTGCAAGCCGCGGCTATCAGCGCAGACCTAAGAGACGGGCATGAGACGCTAAGGCTGCTGCTGCCGCCACCAGGAAGCCTGTGTGCGAGCACAGGTCACTGTCCACACCTCCCCTCCCAGGAGCCTGTGCAGCCCACCACTGCCAGGGTCCTGTGATCCAGGGACAACTTCCCCCAGAGAATGCATGGCGCGCCTCAGGCTGCTGCAACATCATGCTGGCCTCTGCCACTGCAGGCTCGCCCTGCATCCGTACCCCTTCCTCCCCCCAGCCTGAGTGAGCCAGAGCCCCCGAATCAGCTGCTCCTTTCACCCCGTCCTGTCTGAGCGAAGAACAGATGCCCTCAGGCGACCTACACACAGAGGAGGGGCCATGAACCCCAGGAGCTGTGGGAACAAAAAAGAGGAAGGGAAATCTCTCCCAGCAGCCTCAGGAGCAGTGGATTAAATCTCCACAGTCAACTTGATGTACCCTGCATCTCTGGAATACCTGAATAGACAATAAATCATCCCAAAATAGAGGTGGTGGACTTTGTGTGATTCTTTCTGCATAGCTTTGTGTTTACCATTTGTCCTAGGGTTTTGTCTGTCGTTTTTGGGGGTTTTTTTTTCTGGTTTTTTTTTAGTATAGTTTCTAGTGCTTGTTATCACTGGTGGATTTGTTTTTTAGTTTAGTCGCTCTCTTCTTTCTTTCTTTGTTTTAATTACTTTTTAACGTTTTTTATTTTTAATACTTCAAAAAAATTTTTTATTTTAATAACTTTCTTTTCTTCCTTCCTTCCTTTCTTTCCTCCTTTCCTTCTTCCTTCCTTCCTTTCTCTTTTTTCTTTCTTTCTTCCTTCCTTCCTTTTCTTTCTTTCTTTCTTTCTTTCTTTTTCTTTCTTTCTTTCCTTCCTTCCTTCCTTCTTTCCTTCCTTCCTTCCTTCTCCCTTTCCTTCTGAGCTGTGTGGCTGACAGGGTCTTGGTGCTCCGGCTGGGTGTCAGGCCTGTGCCTCTGAGGTGGGAAATCCAAGTTCAGGACATTGGTCCACCACAGACCTCCCAGCTCCAAATAATGTCAGATGACAAGAGCTCGCCCAGAGATCTCCATCTCAATGCTAAGACCCAGCTCCACTCAACGACCAGCAAGCTACAGTGTGGGACACCCTATGCCAAACTACTAGCAAGACAGGAACACAACCCCACCCATTAGCAGAGAGGCTGCCTAAAACCATCTTGAGGTCACAACACCCCCAAAACACAACATTGGGTGCAGTCCTGCCCACCAGAAAGACAAGATCCAGCCTCATCCAACAGAACACAGGTACCGGTCCCCTCCACCAGGAAGCCTACACAACCCACTGAACCAACCTTACCCACCGGGGGCAGACAACAAAAACAATGGGAACTACGAATGTGCAGCCTGCAAAAAGGAGACTCCAAACACAGTAAGTGAAGCAAAATGAGAAGACAGAGAAACACAGCAGATGAAGGAGCAAGGTAAAAACCCACCAGGCCAAACAAATGAAGAGGAAATAGGCAGTCTACCTGAAAAATAATTCAGAATAATGATAGTAAAGATGATCCACAATCTTGGAAATAGAATGGAGAAAATATAAGAAACGTTCAACAAGGAACTAGAAGAACTAAAGAGCAAACAAACAATGATGAACAACACAACAAATGAAATTAAAAATTCTCTAGAAGGAATCAATAGCAGAATAACTAAGGCAGAAGAACATATAAGTGACATGGAAGATAAAATAGTGGAAATAACTACTGCAGAGCAGAATAAAGAAAACAGAATGAAAAGAATTAAGGACAGTCTTAGAGACCTCTGGGACAACATTAAATGCACCAACATTTTAATTATAAGGGTCGCAGATGAGGAAGAGAAAAAGAAAGGGACTGAGAAAATATTTGAAGAGATTATAGTTGAAAAATTCCTTAATATGGGAAAGGAAATAGTCAGTCAAGTCCAGGAAGTGCAGAGAGTCCCATACAGGATAAATCCAAGGAGAAACACGCCTAGACATATATTAATCAAACTATCAACAATTAAATACAAAGAAAAAATATTAAAAGCAGCAAGGGAAAAACAAAAAATAACATAAAAGGGCATCCCCATAAGGTTAACAGCTGATCTTTCAGCAGAAACTCTGCAAGCCAGAAGGTAATACCAGCACATATTTAAAGTGATGAAAAGGAAAAACCTACAACCAAGATTACTCTACCCAGCAAGGATCTCATTCAGATTTGACAGAGAAACTAAAACCTTTACACACAAGCAAAAGCTAAGAGAATTCAGCACCACCTAACCAGCTTTACAACAAATGCTAAAGCAACTTCTCTAGGCAGGAAACACAAGAGAAGGAAAAGACCTACAATAACAAACCCAAAACAATTAAGAAAATGGGAATAGGAACATACATATTGATAACTACCTTAAATGTAAATGGATTAAATGCTCCAACCAGAAGACATAGACTGGCTGAATGGATAAAAAAACAATACCCGTATATATGCTGTCTACAAGAGACCCACTTCAGACCTAGGGACACATACAGACTGAAAGTGACAGGGTGGAAAAAGATACTCCATGAAAATGAAATCAAAAGAAAGCTGGAGTAGCAATTCTCATATCAGATAAAATAGACTTTAAAACAAAGACTATTACATGAGACAAAGAAGGACACTACAAAAAGATCAAGGGATCAATTGAAGAAGAAGATATAATAATTGTAAATATTTATGCACCCAACATAGGAGCACCTCAATACATAAGGCAAACGCTAACAGCCATAAAAGGGGAAATCGACAGTAACACAATCATAGTAGGGGACATTAACACCCCACTTTCACCAATGGACAATCATCCAAAATGAAGATAAATAAGGAAACACAAACTTTAAATGATACATTAAACAAGATGGACTTAATTGATATTTATAGGACATTCCATCCAAAAACAACAGAATACACTTTCTTCTCAAGTGCTCATGGAATATTCTCCAGGATAGATCATATCTTGGGTCACAAATCAAGCCTTGGTAAATTTAAGAAAGTTGAAATCATATCAAGTATCTTTTCCTACCACAACACTATGAGACTAGATATAAATTAAAGGAAAAACTCTGAAAAAAGTACAAACACATGGAGGCTAAACAATACACTACTAAGTACCCAAGAGATCACTGAAGAAATCAAAGATGAAATCAAAAATACCTAGAAACAAATGACAATAAAACCATGACGACCCAAAACCTATGGGATGCAGCAAAAGCAGTTCTAAGAGGGAAGTTTATAGCAATACAATACTACCTTAAGAAACAAGAAACATCTCAAATAAACAACCTAACCTTACACCTAAAGCAATTAGAGAAAGAAGAACAAAAAAACCCCCAAGTTAGCAGAGGGAAAGAAATCATAAAAATTAGATCAAAAATAAATGAAAAAGAAGTGAAGGAAACAATAGCAAAGATCAGTAAAACTAAAAGCTAGTTCTTTGAGAAGATAAACAAAATTGATAAACCATTAGCCAGACTCATCAAGAAAAAAAAGGAGAAGACTCAAATCAATAGAATTAGAAATGAAAAAGGAGAAGTAACAACTGACACTGCAGAAATGCAAAGGATCATGAGAGATTACTACAAGGGACTCTATGCCAATAAAATGGACAACCTGGAAGAAATGGACAAATTTTTAGAAAAGCACAAACTTCTGAGACTGAATCAGGAAGAAATAGAAAATATAAACCAACCAATCACAAGCACTGAAATTGAGACTGTGATTAAAAATCTTCCAACAAACAAAAGCCCAGGACCAGACAGCTTCAGAGGTGAATTCTCTCAAACATTTACAGAAGAGCTAACACCTATCCTTCTGAAACTCCTCCAAAATATAGCAGAGGGTGGAACACCCCCAAACTCATTCTATGAGGCCACCATCACCCTGATACCAAAACAAAAGATGCCACAAAAAAGAACACTACAGGACAATATCATTGATGAACATAGATGCAAAAATCCTCAACAAAATACTAGCAAACAGAATCCAACAGCACACTAAAAGGATCATACACCATGATCAAGTGGAGTTTATCCCAGGAATGCAAGGATTCTTCAATATATGCAAATCAATCAAAGTGAAAAACCATATTAACAAATTGAAGGAGAAAAATGATATGATCATCTCAATAGATGCAGAAAACACTTTCGACAAAATTCAACACCCACTTATGATAAAAACCCTCCAGAAAGTAGGCATAGAGTGAACTTACCTCAACATAATAAAGGCCATATATGACAAACCCACAGCCAACATCGTTCTCAATGATGAAAAACTGAAACCATTTCCTCTAAGATCAGGAACAAGAGAAGGTTGTCCACTCTAACCTCTATTATTTAACATAGTTTTGGAATTTTTAGCCATAGCAATCAGAGAAGAAAAATAAATAAAAGGAATCCAAATCAGAAGAGAAGAAGTAAAGCTGTCACTGTTTGCAGATGACATGATACTATACATAGAGAATCCTAAAGATGCTACCAGAAAACTACTAGAGCTAATCAATGAATTTGGTAAAGTAGCAGGATACAAAATTAATGCACAGAAATCTCTTGCATTCCTATACACTAATGATGAAAAATCTGAAAGACAAATTAAGGAAACCCTCCCTTTACCATTGCAACAAAAAGAATAAAATACCTAGGAATAAACCTACCAAAGGAGACAAAAGACCTGTATGCAGAAAACTTTAAGACACTGATGAAAGAAATTAAAGCAAACAGATGGAGAGTTATACCATGTTCTTGGAATGGAAGAATCAACATTGTGAAAATGACTAGACTACCCAAAGCAATCTACAGATTCAATGCAATCCCTGTCAAACTACCAATGGCATTTTTCACACAACTAGAACAAAAAATTTCACAATTTGTAAGGAAACACAAAATACCCCAAATAGCCAAAGTGATCATGAGAAAGAAAAACGGAGCTGGAGGAATCAGGCTCCCAGACTTCAGACTATACTACAAAGCTACAGTAATCAAGACAGTATGGTACTAGCACAAAAACAGAAATATAGATCAATGAAACAGGATAAGACGGCCCAGAGATAAACCCACGCACATATGGTCACATTATTTTTGATAAAGGAGGCAAGAACATACAACGGAGAAAAGACAGCCTCTTCAAGAAGTGGTGCTGGGAAAACTGGACAGCTACACATAAAAGAATGAAATTAGAACACTCCCTAACACCATACACAAAAATAAACTCAAAATGGATTAAAGACCTAAATGTAAGGCCAGAGAGTATAAAACTCTTAGAGGAAAACATAGGGAGAACACTCTATGACATTAATCACAGCAGGATCCTTTTTGACCCACCTCCTAGAGAAATGGAAATAAAAACAAAAATGAAGAAATGGCACCTAATGAAACTTAAAAGGTTTTGCACAGCAAAGGAAACCATAAACAAGACGAAAAGACAACCATCAGAATGGGAGAAAATATTTGCAAATGAAGCAACTGACAAAGGATTAATCTGAGAAATTTACAAGCAGCTCATGCAGCTCAATAACAAAAAAACCAAGAACGCAATCCAAAAATGGGCAGAAGACCTAAATAGACATTTCTCCAAAGAAGATATACAGATTGTCAACAAACATATGAAAGGATGGTCAACATCACGAATCATTAGAGAAATGGAAATCAAATCTTCAATGAGGTATCACCTCACACCAGTCAGAATGGCCATCATCAAAAAATCTACAAATAATAAATGCTGGAGAGGGTGTGGAGAAAAGGGAACACTCTTGCACTGTTGGTGGGAATGTAAATTGATACAGCCACTATGGAGAACAGTAGGGAGGTTCCTTAGAAAACTAAAAATAGAACTACTATATGACCCAGCAATCCCACTACTTGGCATATACCCTGAGAAAACCATAATTCAAAGAGTCAGGTACCACAATGTTTATTGCAGCCCTATTTACAATAGCCAGGACTTGGAAGCAAACTAAGTGTCCACCAACAGATGAATGGATGAAGAAGATGTGGCACATATATACAATGGAATATTACTCAGCCATAAAAAGAAACGAAATTGAGTTATTTGTGGAGAGGTGGTTGGGCCTAGAGTCTGTCATACGGAGTGCAGTAAGTCAGAAAGAGAAAAACAAATACCGTATGCTAACACATATATATGGAATCTAAAAAAAAAAAGGTTCTGAAGAACCTAGGAGCAGGAAAGGAATAAAGATGCAGACACAGAGAATGGACTTGAGGACACGGGGAGGGGTAAGGGTAAGCTGGGACGAAGTGAGAGAGTGGCATGGACATATATACACTACCAAATGTAAAATAGATAGCTAATGGGAAGCAGCCACATAGCACACAGAAATCAGCTTGGTGCTTTGTGACCACCTAGAGGGGTGGGATAGGGAGGGTGGCAGGGAGATGCAAGATGGAGGAGATATGGGGATGTATGTATATATATAGCTGATTCACTTTGTTATAAAGCAGAAACTAACACACCATTGTGAAGCAATTATAGTCCAATAAAAATGTTTAAAAAAAATAATGAAAGTAGGCAAACCCCTCTCTAAATTAGAAATGCTATCCACATACCTGCTGATATGTCATTTAGTGAAAACCATCATATTTACCCTAAAGGTTTCTATGTAACAGGTATTTATTGAAAGTTTGCTGTGTTAAGAAAGAAGGAGATATGCAAAAGTGACATCAGACAGTATCTATCTTTAAGGACTTTATATTCTAGTAAGAAGCATAAGAAACACACAAGTAGAAGATAATGAGAATTGACCAGAATCAAACATTTGATTTCTTTGAGTTCTTCTAAATAGAAAAGTGAGTATATTTTACATTTAACAAATATATTAAAATTTACATTTCAGCAGTGCTAATCCTCTAAATCATCTAGTTGTTTTTAAAGAGTCAACCCAAAATCCATTCACAGTGGTTCGAAATGGTATTACTTAGTCACAAAATTGACCCATAGGAATAAAGAAGGATGGACAGGAATAAAATGAAGGGACAGGTGGTATCTCTTCGTTCTTATCAACTGATTTCAGCACAATTAATTGTAATGGTCCTTGTCCTTGGCAGAAAATTTTTCATTCTGGTATTTCTCATTGAATACATAAGCGTTCAAAGGTGCACTGAAAGGCAGAGTTTATAAAGTAAAGTTTCTAGCTTCAAGTACAATATCTACGATGGAGAATCTCAAAATCATTAGCCCACATAAATATTCTTCTTCCTCATTTCCCATCCCAACCCCCTCTCTCCTCCTGACAACACACACACACACACACACACACACACACACACACACACCTCTCACACCTGAATGAGTCATTCTGATATACAAAAATCTGATTGCACATCCAGTACTTTTAAGTTCACTTTTAGTTTAACCTAAACCAGAACATTGTTACTGATAAAATACAACTCGTGGCAATTTAGTATGAATCCGTTAACATGGCCCCATATGCTAAAGAAGCAGAGAAAATAATATGAGACAGATTTCTGAATCTCCTTTTAGCTCAGAAATCTTATGCAATAATTAGTGACATACTAAAAACCCAAATAAAGAGACCACTTGCTGTAAAGATCCATAAACTGGATATTGGTGTTACAGATGCCAAAACACAGAAGGATTAGCTCTCAGCTCCTTCCCTGCTGAGGAAGTTCCCTGAAGGATGAAAGAACCCTGGAACAAAGTGAGATGCTTTAGCTGATCAAGCCCTATTTAGTCACTTTCATCTTTGCGATGCATGGAAAAGGAGCCCCTTTCCTGCCAGTTCTTGGCACTGTGACCATGGAGAGACATAAAGGGAGGCAAGGCAAGGCCAGCACAAAAAGGGAAGTGGTTAAAGGCAGCAGCTCGTTCCAAAGAAACAAAGGTGCTGGCAGGAGATGTTAACAACGAAGAAGCTTGTGCCTCCATGGTAAATAGAATGACAATGGCCTAATAATAAACCTGAAAGACACAAGTGAGGATGGCTGCATGCAAAGTGGGGGAAAACCTTCCAATTACTGCTTTAGACAGCCCTATTAATCCCCAGGAGCACTCCCGACAAAAAGTCTATTCAATTTTCCCTCAATGTGTTCTGTCTAATGGGAGCGGTATTATGTCTGACACTGAGGGTAATTACCTCATGAGAATTTCACATACAGAGAAGTAAAGTCTTTAATTTTCTGCAGGTGTCTTGGACACATTCTGCATAATTCTTTACCCCAAAATTAGGTGCACATTCCTCTTCTGCAGAGCTGCTTTCAGATTGGGATGGTTTGCATTTGAGGACTGAGTAATGGTCATTTATCTCAGCCATTACGGAAAGCAGCACATAGTATATTCTCCCTTCATCACATCACAAGTGCCATTAATATCTTCAGCAAAGCTGAAAAATGTGTGTGTGTGTATATATATATAAAATATGTGTGTATATACATATACATATAAATCTTGTTGTAACACTCCTCTGGGTCACAACCATTAGCAACAGATCAGTAGTTGGGAACCTTTCTATACACTAGTTATGAGAGTTCCAATAAGATCATAACCCTGTAGGGAGGCACTTAACTGTTTACTCCTGCCAGTTCTTGAAACTTGGAAACAACTGAAATTGAACAGGAAAGAGGATAAATGGAAAAAACAGTATTTAAGGCCACTTTGTTTCCTGAAATAATTACACATGTAGCATGTCTTGTTGATTTATTCTAAAGACTCTTCAGTCAAACATAAATGGATTACATTTTTTTGCTGAATTACACAAGGCAGTTTTATTATTTTACCATCACCTGACAGCAGAGATATGACAAAGGGAATGTTTAATATAATAGCTTAGTGAAATAAGCACCAGGGAGAAAAAAACTTTTTTAAAAAAAATTGTTTCCCAATAGTGGAGCAGTCAAGTGTATAGAAATAGGCTGTAGTGTGCCTAACCACTCAACTAAATGGAGAAATAATTAAACATTTCTTGGAGTTGATGACTTTACTGCTACTGAGACATTCTTATATAGTACCAGAACAAAGATATTTTTTTTTCTACTCATGAGTAAACTACATGAATAAGACCATACCATCTGGTGTAATACATGTTCTTTATGATTTTGTGTTTTCTTTAAAGTCCCCATAATTAACTAGGAAAAATGGCACTTAAGACACCACAATATGGCTCATGGAAACCAAGGTGGCTGAATCCTTTTATTTCTAAATTGCTTCTACCCTAAAATGCAATGATTTTTCATTTCAGAAGCTAGGCCTGCATAGGGTAATCAGATTGTTGTCCAAAGTACCCCTTCCAGCAGCACTATCTGCTGTCCAGGGGTTCATAAATAGCCCAAACTAACAGCTGAAGTTTCTTCCTTATCCAGGTGTCTTAAACATTGTAGAACATTCTGATTGGGTTCAGGTCCCAGAAAACCTGACCCAGTCTAATAAGAACATTTTTTTATTGCAATTAGACTTAGGCAAAATTTAGAATCTCCTGGACAGCAAGTTATGCTTAATTTTCATTTTTAAAGTAGGATATAAAACTTTAAATAAATTAGTCCTTGGAAGAGTTGTCTTCTTTTCAAAAGCCGAAGGCATCTTTTCAGAGAGAGAAGACTAAGGATGTGCTCATGCCTGGCTCCTGCCTTGTTCACCTTGAAAACCCCAGGACGTGTTGCCATCAGTGCTTCTGGTAAGTACAAAGGACATGCTGTCCTTGGCTTCCATTATTTCCCAATTTGCTCAGACAGTCCAAGACATCCAACAAGGCTTCAAGTCTTAAACTTACTGACATTCTTTACAATTTTCCCAAAAGTCTCCTGAGGCTGAAGAGACTGAAAACTGATCTGGAAATGTCCATAACTAAATGTGTACAATACATACTTTAGCTAACCTATAACTTAATAGGATGTATAGACTTGGAATGTCCAGTTTACCCTGTAGGTTCTCTTATTTCTTGATGCAAAATGTCACAGGCAAAGGTGAAGAAGCTACCAGTTATCTACTGTACCTCTTTGTTTAGAAGGAGATACCACCAATGCACTATACTTCTCTTTTAGAGGAAATGCTGAAGGAAAACCTTGGTTATCAGCTTATTTATATACAATGGTACTTTATGAAACATTCGTGTGTAACTTCCAAATTTCTCTCTGTGAACTTGTCATGGCCATCAAATATTATACTGTCATATAATTTTCCTGTATATTCTTAAAGTGACATTGATTTCCAAATTAGATCAGGTTAGTAAACACTACCTGAGTTGTACCCAAATCTGAAAGATAATTCAACATAAAATATTCAAAGTAGTATACTTTTCACTAATACCCATAATGCTCACTGTTTTTTGCATAAGAGGTTTTTCAAATACCCAAACCCCTGGCAATTCAGAACAGACTCAGGAAAGAACATTACTTCTTACTCAAGAATTAGTTCCAAACTAATACGGATGATGAAACAAGAAAGCATACATGGGAAATAAAATGTGAAACAGATGGCAGGAAGCCCTATGTGAGGAATTATAAATTCATAGGTGATCCAGCCAAAGAAAGATATTCTGGTACAAACACTAGGTCCATTCAAGAGATGGTCAAGAAGAAGGATGAAGTGAAATGGTCTGACCAATAACTGGACATCACAATGCAAAAAATATATTTAAACTGTGATGTAATTCACATTAAGATATTCTGGTCCCTAGCAAGAAATGAAAACAGAACATGCATTATTCATCCTTATTTGCATGCAGCAATTCCCATAAAAATGAATCAAGTGGAACATGCGTTCAAAGGCTGCATGGACTCCAACATGTTATAAGAAAGAGCTTTATGGCAGAGCTATACCGTTCGTGGGTTTATGACAACAGTAGGAAAGGATGAATGAAGGTTCAGAATATGTGTGCTGAGTATACCAAAGAATGTATTTATTAACACCCAGACTATTTTTCCACATCTGATTAATTTTAGTGTCTCTGAGGTCTAATGCATTCTGAAAACTGTAGTCAATCTCCTTCATTTTTACTTCAGTCTTCCTTGTAGCAGCTGTGTACACTTTGCATTTCATAAGCACTTAAAACAATAACATGTACTAGGGTCTCAAAATTGAAATTAAGAAATTTCAACAGTTCACAAAAAATCAGATTTAAGGGCTAATGGAGACAGATTTATGCAACACGCTAGTGACATTTCCATTTCTCATTCTAGTCAACATAGCACAATGACGACTTTCATAAAGTATGTGGGGACTATTGGCTTTAACCACACATTTTAAAAATATTAAGACAAAATAAAAATAACCTCTTCCTAGCCTTTTTTAAAATTTTGATTTTGTATTAAAAACTGTATGAAGATGAAAGGACTGGAGAATCATTATTTTTTATTTTACTGAGCACTTACTATGCGCTTGCCACTATTCTAGCAGCTCCTTTAGTCCTCAGGATCCTCTAAGAATTGCTTACTGTTACTTCTCCCTATTTTATAGATGAGGAGGTTAAATAAGCTTGCCATAGTCATAGAGTCAAGTAACAGATATAGAATCCAAACCTAGCTCCAAAATTCACTCACATAACTGTTACACTATATTATTTTTCTATAACTAACACATCCATAAGTACTCTAATTCCTAACACAATTTGGGAAGGCATTGCTGACTGCCAGTAAGGGATCTAAGTCTGTAGCTTCCTACTGAAGTATTCTTTGCCTTGAATTAGTTTATTCGCCTGTTATTCTCCATTATCTAAAAATAAAGAATACCTCTTTTGAAAATATTTCCCTTACTGGACCTAAATGAGTAAAATAGACTCCGATTACTCACAAAACTCTTCTCTCTAAATTTATACACGCAGCTGAATGAATGAATGAATGATGGGTGTGTATGTGTATATAGGTGTATGTATGTGTGTGTGGTATTTACTCCTCCATCTAGAATCAACAAGAATTGCTTTGAGACAAAATAATCTAATATTTAATTCCTCTACCACAGCTATACTGCAAATTTATAATATTTTAAGGTAGTATCTTACCAAGTTATCTTATTGCCAGATATTACATTTAACTCCTTGATATCCAACTCATATTGTTTTTCTTTATGTACATTTAAAAATTTTAAAACCTGTATGCAGGGCTTCCCTGGTGGCGCAGTGGTTGAGAATCTGCCTGCTAATGCAGGGGACACGGGTTCGAGCCCTGGTCTGGGAAGATCCCACATGCCACGGAGCAACTAGGCCCGTGCGCCACAACTACTACGCCTGCGCGTCTGGAGCCTCTGCTCCGCAACAAGAGAGGCCGCGATAGTGAGAGGCCCGCACACCGCGATGAAGAGTGGCCCCCGCTTGCCGCAACTAGAGAAAGCCCTCGCACAGAAACGAAGACCCAACACAGCCAAAAATAAATAAATTAATTAATTAATTAAAAAAAAAAAAACCTGTATGCATTACTCAGTCAAAATATTAAATTGAAAGGTAGAAATTTTTAAATAAATAAAAAGTTCAAGATATTTCAAAGGCCAGTGTTTTCCAAACTTCTTCACGATTTTTACCATATCTGTATACTCATTTGTATACAGCCTACTGATGTAGATGTTAATCATATTTAATAAATACCTTCACAGCAACATCTAGACTGGTGTTTGACTAAACAACTGGATACTGTAAGCTAGTCAATTAGACACATAACATTAACCATCACAGCCACTCATATATAAATTTTAAATTTTGGAAACTATGAATTTCGCAGAAGACCAATATTAGTGAAACTGGTTTTGCTATCCTAAATCCTAAGTAGCATATCTTAAAGCCTCAATTATTCTGCAAATCTGGGCATATAAAATCTTGAATAATTGTACAAAAACTCTTTCCAAATAATAAACACAATTCTACTGAGGAAGAACACTACAATGTAAAGACATTTAAAGCTTGAATTTGAATTTGTGGACCACACAAAATACTGCAGTATCCTACATCAAATGCCATTTCTGCAACTGGAAAAAGAGCCTTGGCCTGACATCATGCTGTTGGGATGGCTTCCTTCTAACAGGGCAAGAGACAAGGAAAATTGGGAAAGTCACTACTGTACCCAGAAGCAACATATTAATATCAAATATAAATCTGATAATACTGCATACATTACATCAGTCATCACATTCACACCTAATTTCATTACAAAATTAAGATTGGAAACTTCCAGCATTCTGGCATGTAGTTTCAGGGCACATCAAAACCTCATGTCACCTGAGGAGACAAGGCAAAATTCCAGACTGCCAACAGCACTATCTAATTTGACTATACAGTTGCATATTTTTGCTGCAGAGATAAAGAGTACAGCAGTGATGTTTGCTTGCATCTGCATGTTACCAGATAAGCGGGTTCCAAGGGCTTGTTTTTCCAACCCTCACTCAATAGAATTCTGAGATCATCAGTTCCGTACTTACTTTCTGTGGGAGAAGCTGACACTCGGTTGTACTTAATTTAAGTGCTCTGCCGTCAGCAATTAAGGCTAATTTGTGGTATATACGCTTTTCTTAAAATACTTTCTTGAGCATATTAATCCAAAATACTACCACCAACATATTTAAAACAATTGTAATATAATATTGATTTCTGTATCCCTGCTGTTTAGCAGCTATGATCAACCCTTTCAACAGTCATAGATTAAACAATATCAGATTGAATAACTATCCTTTAAATATTCTATGTGCTTGGCCTTTTCTTATATATGCATACATCAGTCAGCTATGCCATCATTCAACAGAAGTTAGTGAGCATTACCTTGTTCTAGGCATTATTCTGTTCCATGGGCACATAGAACATTCATAGAAAAATAGGACACAGCACCTCAAGAAGCTGACAATCAGCTAAGGGAGAAAGAAAAGTAACAGATTAAAATATAGTAAAGATTAGTGTTGAGTACCATGGGAGTTTGGGAAACTCCATATCTCTTAGAATGACCAGAGCTCAGACTCAGGTAAAATAAAGCTACTTATGAATCAGTGTAAGGATTAAAAGACAGCACTGAAAGCCCAATTTTAAAGTATGATTTTATAATGATACAAATCTATATAATAAACACAGACTGTTCTCATTTAATCTTACTATATCATGTCATTCTGATTATAATCATTTTGATTGCAATAAATGATATAACTGAGGCTCAGAGGAATTTTTCCAGCCAAGTTTCCTGAGTACTTTGGTTTCAGAATAATCGTTCTCCAAAGATATCCACGTTCTAATCCCTGAAACCTGTAAATATGTCACCTTACACGGCAAAAAAGATTTTGTGAATGTGATTAAATATCTTGAGATGGGGAGATTATCCTTGATTATCCTAGTAAACCCAGTAAGAAGGAGGCAGGAAAGTCAGATTCAGAGGAGATATGACAACAGAAAAAGAGTTGGGAGGAAGGGGCCCCGAGGTGAGGAGCTCTGGAAGCTGGAAGAGCAAGGAACTGGCTTCTCCTCTAGAACTTCTAGAAGGAACACAGCCCTCTGGACACCTTGATCTCCAGACTGTAAGATAACAAGTGTGCATTGTTTTAAGTCACTAATGTGCCTGGCATTATTATAATGCTTTGCATGAATGAAATCATTTCAGCCTCACCATTAGTCAGCTACTGCTAAGGGACTTATATTTAATCATCACAACAATCCTTACAAGGTAGTACTAGTTTTATCCCTGTTTGCAAGTGTGAAAACCAGGGCACAAAGACTTAATTTGCCTAAGGTCATACAGCTAGTCACTGACAAACCTTGAGCCTGAACCCAAGCTTCTTGATTCAAAGTTGTTTTGTTTTGCCATATCCACACACTTAGTAAATATCAAAAACAGTGTCTTCATCCGTGTTTCCTCATAAAAGCAGAGCCTGAGATAAAGGTCTGTATGCAGATAATTTACGTATAGATCCTAGGAATTAGGAATAGTCACTTGTAATAGTGAAAGAGAGAAGAAGGAAAAGCCAGTTCAAGGATGCCTTATCAGGCTGTCTCATGATAACAACTGGGGTTTCATCCCACTGGGTACCCTCTGAGGAGTTTGGACAATGCATCTCAGAATTGGCTACTCAAGGGACAACAGAAGGAAATACTTATCCACCAGCTCACATTCCTTATCAATCTAAGTGTTTCTCACCCTTTCATGCCTGCACATCCACCAGAATAGTTGAGTGGGTTTCCATACTCCAACGTGGAGGCAGCTGAGAAGCTGCGTGGTGACAGATACTCAAGGCAGCAGAGGTGAGGTTCATCCAGGGTCCACCTGGCCCAGCTGGTTGCTACAGCAATAACTGGAGGGAAAATATGTAGGCTGAAAGAATATAACTTCGGGCATAAAAGAAATCTGACACAGCTAGTCTTTTGATTCCAAATTCCAGCTTCTTTCTATTGTATCATCATGCATTTATTCAAGTAATCACTTATTTTTGCACTGATATGATCTGATGGTTTCTGTGAGAACAGTTGACCAATAAAGTGTATTCTTACAATATATCCCATGAAAGGTGAGTTATGCTGTTTTACATGGATTACTTCTGCCTCACTAAATGGAAGTTAAATTCCTAGAAGGCAGATGTAAGAACATATACCACTCTTGATTTTTCCACAATAACCTATTCAACAACAGACTCAAAGTAGGAACTCAAAAAATATGTACTAATTATGATCACTTGAATACAACTTTTCACTTGTCTTATTAATAATTACTGCCAGAATTTAAATAGTCCCACTAAGGATTTTTATAAAATACTTTCTTCATGTTCTCATGATCCTTTCAAATCTGTTTCAATTCTCTTTTCTTCTAATTTTAATAGCTTGATGTTTTTCATCCAATATATCACATAATTTGATAATTTGCTTTCTATCGTTAGACAGTAGAATCACCAAGGACCAAGCCTGGAAACCCTGAAAAATCTTTCTTTCCAGATGGACCACAAACCAAATTGAACAAAATAAAGCTTCAAAAATATTCCTGAGTATAATTCTATTTTTATACAACTGTCATTTTTATAAAAAACATTTCTTCTCAATTGGACAAAATGTACACTGTAGCAGACCCTCAAACAATGACGGTATTAGAATATGTAGGATAATGTGGTGGTGACTATCAGTTATTAATTCGAGCCCGATTATAAAGGTATAATGGAATTAATCAGTTGTGATATACTATTATGTAATGTATCTGGTCAGTAAGTGAAAAACAGCCAAGTATTTTGTATATTAGCATCATAGGAACATTTCTTAGGATACAGCACTATTTTTTTTAAGCACTGTTTATTTTCCTCATTTTCAAGACAAAAATATTCCCATGAAGAAAAATCCATACTAACACACTTAAAGAAATACAGAAAGTAAACTTTGTTTTAAATATTTAAATTTGCTTGAGATTTTTCAGTCTTTTCTTGGTTTCACACCTTTCAGAACAGTGTTTGTTTTAGGATAAAATAAGGCAAAAAAGTCCCACTGAGAATTGCTGTCAATTCTGACTACAAAAATTAAAATGAAATCATATACCAAAATTTTTTATTATTTGGAAGACACTAATCTGTATAACTGGCTAAAGTTACTTTGAAAATGTATTCTTGAGTATGATTTCATTTAATGGATAGTTGCATATAAATAATTTTCTGTACGTATATATATCATACACATGAGTTTTTTCTATATATTCATTACTTTAAAATCATTTAAATTTATTGACATAAAGAAATTTATCTTTAATTTTATCTGATTTAATAGAAATATTTTCTAGAACACAACTGCACGAAAGTTTTAAAAATTAAGATTCGTTACTTTTTTTAAGTAATTAACACTTGTTAAGGATAAGCCACATACTTAGGATTTTGGAGGCTCTAGCATTTTGTGAGACTCATTAATCATGATCAAGTACACCATGAAAAAAACATCCTATGCCAATGAAAAGAACTACTGAGCTATGGTAATAAATCATCAATTCACGAGGAAATGTGGGACTTCAGTTTTTATGGGCTCATCGAAAAGACCTGCATACCATAAACACATATGCTTGGTATTTAGCGCTATTGCTTTTAGAATAT